>NW_010224906.1:32856-79600 GCF_000690775.1 Eurypyga helias
AGCTTTCAAATGTTAAAAAACCACAAACCAAACCAAAACAAAAAAAACCCCAAACAAAAAACAAAGAAAATTTCCCAGTTGCTGTAAAAACAGAGGAAGTAATGTACTTAATGAAATGGCATATACTATTTACTGCAGGGATGCTATTTTTCACAGCCATGTCATTGAGACTAGTGCCAGAGGAAGAAAAAGAGCTTTTATCCCTATGTTTGCAAGACACAACGTAAATTCAGGCTGCACAACTCCGTCTTCTCAAGCTAAGGTTTGTAGAATTACATGAAAGATAAGTGCAATTAAATTTGTACTGTGTAGGAATTTTATCAAATGCTTAGTCCACCCCAAACACCTCTGCAGATGTTTGTTAAGTTTCATAATGTTTAGTATTGTTTAGCAACTTGCACTGCTTCTCCTGGGCAGTACAGTAAGTATTTGGACTTACCCATCACACCATTTCCAGGGCACGCAGATTCATCGGAAGATGGGCAAGGTTGTCTTCACGTGACATGTTCTGTCCTGCAGCACAGCTCTCTGACACACTTTAGAATTTCCAGCAGGTGTCATTCAAGAAACAAACTTCCCATGGTCCCCAATAAGACAATCGTGTTATTGTGTGAATTTTGTGCATCCAAGGCCAGTATTCAGCAGAAATATCCAGTGCGAGAAGCAGCATCTTCATCCATCCCCACCAGGAATGTGCATGCAACACAATTCAGCACTGGCACAGTGGCTTATACTAAAGGATAAGAAACTTTTTTTTTTTTTAAATGATATAATGAATTATGCACATAATGTAAAAAATGCCTATAGGATTTGAAAGCTGAACATCTGTTTCCGTGAAAGACCCCTGCAGATGGTACCGAATTTGTGCTGAGATAATGCTGATGTATGTGTGGATTGTCCCACACTTCCCACCCTCACTCACTTGTTCCTCCACTGCTCTGCACCGAGGCCAGTGCTCATCTTGGCAGGCCATGGCCGTACAAGCACTAGTGCAAATGTTAAGTGAGGAGACACAGAAGCACAGGGCTGGAGTGGGGAGAAATTGCCCTGACTGTGAAACCATGATGCAGTTTATTGGACTCTGGATCTTCTGCATGAAAAGACCCAAACCCCCTTGTTCTTCAGGCAGTTTAGGTATTCATTGATTCTTTACCCCATATCTAAAATGTAGATGACTCTAAGTATGAGCATATCACTCCTTTTGGCAGGATTTCTGCAATGTAACCTGATAGAAAAATATAATCTTAACTACCTTGCAACTTGGTTGTAAAATCAGTCTCTGTAGGCATGAATACAGCAGTACATTCGACTGCATTAGTATAGAAATGCTTCTTCAGCCTCGGCTTACAAGAAATAATTGCAGGAGGATAATACGTATTTTTGTAAATAGCTCTAAAATTGTCATTTTGATGCAAAAAGCCTGTTCTAAGCAAGAGTTCATCTTGAGCATATACTGTAAAGTTGGTTGTTTGAGAGACATCCAGACCACACGGGAAATATATTTGCTTTACTGGGACATAAATGTAGCCAATGACAGAAGTTCCTGCGATACCTCACCGATACTGTAATTGCAGTCAGCACAAAGCACGCACAAGCATGTGCCAAACACCCATCCTCGCTGCACACACCACTCCATGGGGCTGTCCCGTATTGGCAGTCTGCTGACATCCACTGCTTTGCAGAATTAAAGACAAGCAATCAAATATCGTGTTACACAAATGTAATTGCTACGAGAGCAGTACTGGGTGTTACAGGCAATGCCAATTCCATGAGCTATGAGATCGCTTTGAACACAGCAGTTATTTAAAATATCTAGTAGAGATAATTTGAAGGAGATTTGTTACCCTGGCACTAAGAACAGAGCTGGCCCAGGTGAGCAGATGCTGGTGCACAGCACTGATGTTTGCTGTGAAGGGAAAGTTCCTAAGCTGGAAAGTTCCTAAGTTCCTGTAGTTATAATTGCAATTTTATTTTTACCTTCTTAACACTTGGAATTCTTGATTTAACCATGAAAGTTAAGAAGAGGCTACACGTCAGCTGAAGACGTGTTCTGCTCTTTGTTGTGTTGTTCCAAGTATGTCAGTGAAATTATTCCAGACATCCAGCACAATAAATGAAAGAATGAAGCTGTAACACTCAGCATCCAGACTGTTTAGTCAACATAATTCAAATACAAGCTTATACAAACAACAGGCAGGTTTTACACAGGAAAATGCCTTCTAAGACTAAGGAAAGTTGTTTCCGAAAAAAAACAAACGTGTAAAAACCAGTGACTTTTCTGTTAAAAGATGTCATTTTTCTGCAAGGTGTTTACAATTACAGAAGAATAACACAAAGTATCACCTCTGGATTGCAGCCTATTTAGTTGAATGGAAACTGAAATGTAGCTTCTCAGAAGGCCTTTCCGACTAATGTTTCTGAAGACCTCACTGCCACAAAGTGCACTTAGGCATACGGACTCCTGGGGTATGAAAAAGGAGAAGAAGGTTTCACGTCTGTTTCATGTTTAACCAAATTCAAGCCCGAGTATGGCAACTGAAACCTGATTGTGTCACTCCACAGCTATGACAATTCCTCACAAGTAAGGCAGAGATTCGTTGCCAGAGAACCTTCTCCAGCTGAAGAAATCTTCACTCTCTTCATTAAGGCAGCTTAGGGCTGATGTAGCAATTAGGAAGGATAACATCAGACCATGCTTTCCACCATATTTACAGATCCAGAAAAGCACATCCTCATGTCGCTTTGACTTCGTTAGCACTCCGACTATTGGTAATACAGAAAGCGAGATCATTGTTCTTCATCCAACCAGCATAGATAAAATCTTGTTTAGTTCAAATTTTCCTTTAAATGCAAACAAACTTTCTAATTATTTCAAATGCACTTAGTTTTGCTCAGTGTTAAAATGTTATTGGTAATAAAAGCCAGAAGCAATGGAAGAGAAGAATCTAAAATTGATATATATAAAAGAATATTAAAATCAATGCAAATGTTTTATGGCCAAAGTTACAAGATTAGGGATTACAATAAACTAGTGAAAAAAAAATAAAAATAAAGATAAACATTTTCTATGTCAGAACTATCTAAATATAACTGAATAAAAGTAAATCTATTAGTGATGGAAATGGGAACTGAAGTCAATAAATGAGCAAAAAGAAGCTGACCTATGGAAGGTATTTTTTTAGAAAACGAGTTGTTAAAGCTAAACACCAACAGCTACAACAACCCATTTCACATCCACGTCACGTATGTCCCATTTCTTGGCAGTTCTTGTGCATCTTCTAATCCTTCCGGCTAAGCAGGTTTTTCTAACACACCTTACAGGAGCACACCTTCGATATCCAGGGATGTGGCTTCATGTCATCTGGAAAAGAAATGCATTCATCTGGCTTAAAGATTTTACAGTTTGAGGTAATAGGCAAGATTTTTGTTTTTAAAAAATAAGTTGTTTTACAATCATTTTGTAGAGTAAATTATTGTTTATACAATAATTGTTGTAACAGACTTAAAACCTTGAACACCAACATGCTAGTGTTAGAAATATTCCAAATCTACCTCCAAAAGACTGTTTACATTACAGCTGCTATACTATGAGAGGCAATATGGGACCCAAAAGAACACAACAGAATGTATGGCACTCCTCAAAATTTTTCTCCTGAACAGCCTTCTCCTTCCATCAATTTATTTATTTATTTACCTATCTATCTATTTGTTTATTTATTCATTTTTAAGGAAAACATTCCACTGGACCAGCAGAAAAGTAATTTCTGATTTAAATTAATAGATTGTTTATGTTCCTTTGCAATTATAATTTTCAAATTATGTATCTTTCCTTTCAGCAGAACTAATCCTACAACAGCTGTAAACAGAAGTAATAGGAAGTTAAACGAATTAGGCATTGTATTTTAATTCTGTCATGGCTTATTAGAATTCCACAGAAAAGGACTCTCAATCACTAGTTTTAGCTTCATAATTTCTTGTTATTTGATGAATGGTAATATTTACAACCCAAATTTTAAATATTGTTTGTATTAGAAGCACTGTTTAAACATATATACCGCCTTTCATGAGTACAAGAACATGGAGAAGGAATTACATACTATTTTTTCCCAGTCTGATGGATATCTTGCATATTTATCATATTATCTATCATTTTTCTGTCTACCTGTGTCACAGACACAGAGATATACATTTTCCTGATGTCCACTATGTAGTCTTCTGGTCTTACACTTTGATTTACTATTTAAAAAACAAACCAAAACTCATGAGTCAAGATATTAATAATCCAGAGTGCTGATAGGATGTGACACTACATCTACTGCAGTGAAATTCTTACAGACTAATCTGTGTCTAGATTGGAAATTTCGGAAATTCTTTCTGGAATAATTCCCCATGATCAATGGGCTGCCCCTGCATTGCATCCTCTTCCCGCTTCGTGCATCATCATCTTCCACAACCTCCAGCACTTCATTCCTGAATTAGTCCTCATCTACTGCTACCTGCTTTTCATGAGGATGCAAATATGGAAAAACACGCTTTTCTAGATGCTTCATACTTTCATGTACTGAATATATACTTTTATATTCTGTCTGTGTAGTGACCAACAGCCATATAGGTGATACCGTGTGGATTTAAATAACATACTCTCCAGCAGATGGAATTTGGAGCTGGTAAGGGAATATTCGATAAAGTAATTATAACTTGCCTGCTAACAAGATTGTCACAATCTCAGTGCTGCACTTTAAGCACACTGTGTCTAATGAGACTCTGTTGCTCTTGATATATGTCCTCATTCTCATTTCTATTTGCTCCAGTTCTCTCTTTCACAGACTGTAGCTCAGGGGCAGCCAGGGATCTTTCCCATCTCTGTGCCAAGGTCTATCTAGGACAAGCAACTAGACAAGACTGGGAACCCTGCTGGGATTTTCACTATTATCTGTTAAGACACCCGGAACGATAGCCTGGCATGGAAAGGGAAAAATGAAGAGGGAAATATTTAATATGGGCAATGGTTTTTGGAATGAAGGAATGGGAGAGATCATGAGCTGCAGAAGGGACCAGTTGACTCAGGCAGAGACTGTCCGGCTACTGGAGCACATCGGGTTCTTACCGTTTACATGGTTTTCATCCCAAAGACAGAAAACGCTGTAATTTCAGTCTACAGCTCCCAACTCAATCCTCCATTAGGGAGGCTCAGTTTCCCTCTACTAGCAAGTGAAGTAACAGTCTGTTGCCTAGTCTACTGCAATATCTCTGTTGGGGGAAATAAGAGACAAGAGTCACCTGCGCCTTTGTTGTTTCCCGTGACTTCAGCCCAAATCTACTCCTTTTTCTCACAAGAGCTATACTTGCAGAAACCTCCTAAGTGGAACTGCACCATGTATGAAGTCTCAGACACCTCAGGATGTGTCAAGTCTTGCTACGTTCCTCTTAGATTTTGACTGACAAAATTCAGAGCATTTTCTATCTCCATAAAACCCATCTCAAGCACCTGCCTTTGGACAAGATGAGATACCCTCCAGAGGTGTGAATTTTCCACCATTGTTTATACCAGAAATCTTGGGTGAATAGCTCAGACCCAGAAGTCTCATTTACATACCCATGCTCACTCAGTCTCAGCCTTTTTCTCAGTTTCCCAGAACGTGGAAAATTTGTCTGATAAAATGGAAAATATTGCTGGGAATGTTTATTTATATTAAGGCAGAACTCTAAGGGATACCGAATTCTTTACGGGTAAGTCGATATGTTAAAAGTCAAGTTCTACAAAAGGCTGTTGTAATTCTTATCTGGTTATTACGTTCAAGGCCAGAGCAGAGACAAGTTTGAAACCCAAGGCTTTGCATGTCAAACAGAGGTAGTCCTCAGCATGTGGGGAAAATGGCAGTGATAAACGTACTATTAGGCATCTGGGAGAGAAGCCCAGCATCTCCTCTGTGTGTGGGCTAAAATAGCCATGAGCCACTATCACAGATAATGGCAGCTTGGAGGCACATGAAGGGAGCAACTAAAATCCATTTCACTTAGACAAGAAACTGCAGTCTGATATTTACCTGTGTCCATCACATGTGAAAAGTGTTTGCTGTGAATTATCCGAGAGAAAAGTGCAGGTTGAGGGGTTTCATTACCTATCTGAGAGCAGTTCAGATCACACATTGAACACAAGAAATCACAGGTAAATCTCAGATTGGTGTCTTGGGTAGTCAAATGGATTCCTGCTATTCATCTGAGTATGTGCCTTGTTCCAGAGCGGCTGGAGGCCCCCATCCAGAGCAGCGAGGACATGGGCCAAGACACAGAGAATGTGAAAGTAAAATACACAGACTAAGCTTTACGTGACTATTGAAAATTAAGATCACTGAACTCTCAGGCTACTGTCAAGACTGCACCTTTTGCCATGAGAAAACAGAGTGCACAGATACGTCTGCTAACGTCTGCTCTGTAGCATTCCTGGCTCTGATAGAAGCTGTAATAAAGAACCCTTTCTAGGAATAGTTGGGATTCCTTGCAGGTATATTGTCATATTTTCACCTTTTCATCATCAGAAGAGATAATAAAATCAATATATTTCTTAACATCACCACTGCACATATGACAACAGATTGTAAGTGAAGCACGAGAGACTCTGCAAAACACATACACAGACTTTTTAATTAAAACTTATAAATAAACATTTTAGGTTTTCCCAGACATCGAATATGTGCGAGAGAGATTCTAAAGTCACAGGTTCCACCAGACCAAATGCTGACCTGCCAGGCACTCTCAGATTCCAAGATACAATTCAAAGTTAAAGCACCTGAGAAATACTAGAGAAAATCATAGCCAGCTGAATGTCACATTATTGTTTCAATGTTTGATGCTAAAAGTAAGTGGTAAGTTTTAAGTAAATGTATAGTGTTACCAAATCTTTCCTTTCAAACAAGCACTTCTGTCAGAAGTGTCTTAATTTCTTATCACAGAATTTCATCCACACAAGGAGCAATAAATAATTCATGTTCCTAGCTCTTTGTTGTGTGTCCCTGAACTGCACAGAGCTGGAAGGCTGACAGCTGTGTCAGGACAAGCACCAAAGATCTGACATGACAAGTGACTAACAAGTTTCTTAGAGTCTATAGTGAAAGAAGACAATGGCATAAAGTGCAAAAACGAAATCCTGAAACAAAATGAAACTGTTTCTTTCTCTTTACCTAAGTGTTTGCTATGAGCTTATTTCCGACCCATAACCTCTGGTCATTTTATAGTAGTGCCCAACCCCCTTTACTCCTCACATTCGCCTGGCCATTTACGCCTGTCCACGGATCAATATGAGCAATTCTTGGAGAAATACGATGTCTCCATGACAACCAAGCCACAAATTCTCAGTGGAAAGCAGTGAGACCAGTAGTGAAATCTCCTGAGGTTTTCAGACCTATAAGACAAGATGTCTTAAAATGCAGGAATGGACAGAAACAAAAGCCAGAGTAATTCATTGTTTATTACTAGTTTAATGATGTCAGATGGACAGAATGGAACTCAGTTTTTAAGTTTAGATGCTTTATAAACACGTATTTTTGCCAGTCAATATTCACCTCCTGACAGGCTTTTATTCTATCCATGACTTCATATAGATATGCAGAGCGTAGAATCAGATATTCAAGCTCCCGTCCAAACGAGTACACTTCACCACACAGCATTAATTTAAGGTTAAAATTAATGCTAACTTTAAGGTACATTAATTCTCCCCTGAACGCTTTAGTGCCACTTTGTTTTAATTCCTTCTCATGCCAGAACAGATCCAAACTTGGACAATCCCCATTTGTGCCCACAATCACTGCTGAAGGGACTATAGATGGTTTCTGAAGAAGGTGCCATGCACCACGGATTGTAGGTAAGGGATTAAACTTGGCTCCATCCTGGGAAACCATCTATCTCTTTCTAAATCTCACGCTGTTTCCTGCCATACGGCATTGAGCCCAAGCCTATGTGGCTTTAAAACGAATGCGGATTTACAATTCGTTGGTTTCAATTATTCTAACGTATACTGGTGTTCATTTCTGTGGAAAAGATGAAAAGGGAATGTAGTTCAAATCAGGTATATGACAGCAGTTGAACTCCCAAGGAATCTCGGAGGAGAGGAGTGTGCTGAAATATAATCCCCCAGACATGGGTCCTATCTGGGTTCTGAGATGACTTAGGGGACCTGACATGGATTTCAGACTGCACCCTTTGACTGAAAATTAAATCTCGGCAGTGTTCCTTGGGGAAGGATCAGGGGACTGTTGGCAGCTGCCCCCTGTCAGCACAAGCTGCAAGATTTGGAAATCTCTTAACTAAGCTGACAGGCCGCAGAGACGATGAATCAAAAATATGATACACGGATCAGCACACAAAGATGCAAGAGGGTACACAGAAACCAGATAAAGCAGGGAAGGAAAATATCAAGTGAAGAAAGATGTTTAACTCTTTCACTAATGAGGACTACGTGCTGGTTACGTATATGGTGTGTGTGGGCCAAGCTTAAAAGGACTCAGTACATAGTCACACAGACTGTTTTTATTCAGCTGTGACTCGATATAGACTGTATTTAATTGTTTCCCTTTGGGATTCATTTAATAAATTTCGTAGATGTTCCATAACGAGAAACATAATGAAACTACATGAAGATAAATCTTTTAGTCACCAAAAAGAATGCACTTTATGGATGTTCCTGTATTTAGCTGAATCAATGTTAAGAGCCATTAAAATGAAATAATGATTGTGAGCTGATTTAAAGAAAAGATCAAGCTATTTAATGCTACCAATTTGCTTTCCTCCAGAGGTACAGTGTTTGAATGTTCGCCGCTACATTCAACTGCAGTATATACAGTCCTCCTAATTTTTCATAATCTCGTGCTACCTTCAAAGGGTCAGACATTGTACGTATATTAAGTAAGCACTGTAGTTCAAAACTAATTATAATGAACTAGTAATGTCAGCTTTCTTTTTTGGTCATAAAGCCTTTATCCTTTCTAAGACCTGAATTCTTGATGAAAGAGGAAAGGATAACAGCTCCACACTGTGACCCCTGGAGGTGACCATTAATTTGACAATGCAGCTGCTAAAAAGGAAACAGCATTACAATGTGCTTTTTTTTACAGACCCAAAAGCTGTGTCAGATTTATCACTTGATACTTGGTGATTGTCTTTAAATGCCTCTCACCTGGACTCTCAGACTCTTCCAAGACACATCTGTCAGGCGTATCCTCCACATCTTGGAAGTTTGCCGAGTTTGAGCTCTTGTCATGCTTCAGCGCACTGACTGGAGCAATAAAGAATAGAAAAAGGGGAGGGAGTAATGTAATATATTCAGAAACAAACACTTCCTGGTTTTCTGCAGAGCTTTCAATGCTTAACACATAGTTTTTAAAAACAAATAATAGGTTGAAATAAAACAGAAACTCAAAGTACTTATATGTCACCATAGCACAGCTGGAAAATCTATAGGCAAGAATTCATTTGGGAAGTTTGAGGCATCGGCTTAAGCATGATCCCTTTGAAGTAAAAAGGGTCTTTTTTTGTACCAAATCCTAAAATAATAAAATAATTTAGAAGCCATAAAAAGTGCATGTCTGTTTCACCAAAGAAGCCAGTAAACAATACAAAAGATCAATTAGGTGGTTTTGTAATTACTGGATTCATTCACCAGGGAGAGAGATGGTGTTTGCTTTAAGATGAAAATAAGTTGTATATTACAGGCTAGAATCTGTAATAAAGCTGGTGATAATTCCAAAGTGCAGTAAAAACCAGACTGAGTTGCAGTTTTGAGATTAACAAATTTGAACTCTTTTTACTTAATTGCTAAAACCATTTTCATTAGGAAAATATTGTCATGGAAACAATTATTTTTCTCTCTATGTCTTTTTAACTCACTTACTTTTGAACAAACCTCACATAAGTTTTCCTCAACAAAAGAGAGGTATTTCCCTTGTCACTGGCTCTTTAAAACTTCTGCTCCATGACTCCATATGGAGACACAAATATAGCTTGAGGACAAGTACATTCATTATACCAGATACTGTAGAATAGCAAAGTAAGGACTAGATCTCAATTTTTCAGTCCCATTGAAGCTCTTAGCTGATCTAATTTCTTCTGAAAATACTATTCAGCAGAAAATACTTAATTTTTTTCTGATATCTAGAAGACTCAGCAAGGTTCCAAGTTTCCAAACTAGTCCATGTAGATGGGGATCCCAATGGTTTCACACAATCTCAGCATAGTTTATTCTGTTTCCAAACAAAGAAATTTATTCCCTTATAACTTCTGATGGATTTTTGGCTTTCTTACCAAACAAATATTTGCTAAGGGATTACCTAATTTAAATACCCATTTAAAATTTCCAAACTTATGAGCTAATCAACAAGACCTCAGGGCATTATTTGGACAGGAAGAGCTCAAAAGACACATATTTCACATCAGTGCTCTGTGCTTTCCATCAGTTTGCAGCTATTGATCCCTGGTTGCCAAAGGGTTCCGTCATTCTCCACTCCTGCACTTACACTGAGTCCGTCTGAAGCAATCAGGGCTTCAATACCGTTGTGGAATTAGATCTTGAAAATGCAATATTAAAACATAACAAATAATGAAATCTATGACAGTGGCACTACACATTTCACCTGGATAAAAAAGCCAGTAAAATTTGCTTAACAATTCTGCCTTACACCAGTGTATAATCCCTGCCCAGGTGGAGCAGAAATATTGTTTGAATTTCTAAGCTTACAGAAAGCGAGGAGACTTGTACCAACGGTCAGCTTATCCACACCAAGAGGAGTTTTAGCTCTTGTCTCTGCCATGGAAGTGTTGATATGATCATCTGCATGAGGCGAGTTGACACTGAAGGGCAACTTACAATAAACAGCAAACGGCCTTGTTCACACACAAATACACTACGATATGTGAAGGAAGAACTGTCTTCAAAGATACCTGTGCTTTTCACTGATTTTTACAGCATTTAAATATTTTTCAAATACACTATCTGAAGTCCAGGATTCCCACTTCAATAAAGAAAAACTGGAAAATACAAGTGTGCATATTATATTTTCAAAAATTTGTTTTGTGCCAAATTTATTAGACCATTCTTTCTAAAACAGTTCTTCCCGTTCAGCAGCCAGCTCCACTCTGCTGAGGGACAGATTCATTACAGCTGCATGAATTTAAAAGCCAGAACTACCCTGAAGTAGAGCAATAGGACATTTTCCAGTAGAGTATATTGTGGTAAAATGGAGAAAACAAAAGGCATGGCCATGCCCCTGCAGAGAAACAGAAAAATCACAGGACCTGTTCTCTCTGAAAAACATAGCGGTGACCAAAAATTCAGAGTCCACCTTTCAAAAGAGAGGGTGTATTTTCACCCAGTGAAGACCTCTCCTGGTGAGCAAGGGAGTGAGATACATCCATGGCCCGGAGCAGCAGGTACTTCCCTTGCTGGGAGTCTGCACAGTCATGAATGGGACTAGGATAAACCCATTCACATCTCTCCCTCCGTCCTGGACCATGCCAGCATAAGTCACATAATTTAAACTAACCAGTTGGATTTTACAACAAAGCAATGCTGAGCAGTGTTTTAAGGGAAGGTACCAGATTCAGCTGAGAAGTAACTCAGAAGATAATGAATGAAAGGCAGGTAGGAGCAGGTCCATACACAGATGAGATACACCAGAAGGAAGGTGTGAAGTGAACAAAAAAGAAACCAAGACAGGCCACCAAGATCCTTGGACAAAGCAGGAGGATTTCCAGTTGATGTGCTTGAGCAGGGATTGCAGAGGTTCATGGAGACTCAGGAGGGGATGGAATCACAGAAAGCCAAGAAAGACAAAAATGAGGAAAAAAGGAATCACAGGCAGAGCTGATATGACTGACAAATGATGAAAACCAGCGGTGAAAGACTCACACGTTGGTTGGTGGCAAGGAGTCATTAGGAACAGTTTAAAGGGAGCGGAAAGCAGGGATGGAAAGGATTTTCACAGGGACAGAAAAGCAGACCTTCAGACAACTTGTGTAAAAAGAGCTGTCCGAGAATGAGGTAAAAAAAAGTGCCTGTTTCAGAAAACCAGGAGTCAGGCTGGGACAGGCTACGATTGGGTCCCTGGTGCGGGGGAGGGATGTGCACCTGAGCCTTGTCACTTACTCAGAAGTACACGTACCTCCCTAGACAAAACTCAGGAAAATAAACCTCACAGTACCCTAGTTTATGAAGTTACATAATGAGTACGCAGTGAGCAAGAAAGGGACCTAGGCTGAGTCTTTCAGATTTTTCTTTTTTAAAACATCACATGTTATATGCTCAATTTGAAGAGGAAGGTTACTTAAAAATATCAAAAAAGAACAAAGGGAATTGAAAAGTTAAAAATAAGGAAAGAACAGTCTGGCCCAAATAAAGAGTGAAAGTAAAAAATGGCATTATGTAATCACAAAAAAAACCATATCAAAGAAATCTTAAAAAAACTGACACCTACTTTACTGTATTCTCCCTTAAGGGAATAGGATTTTATGCTCAAATGTCAATAGGGGAAATACTGTTCTGAATCACTTATACCCAGGATGGTGATGGAATCTAAGTTATTGAAACATAAACAGTGTGATCTTCACTCATTCTGAGGATACTCTGTCCTACTTTGGGTTTAAATGGACCTTCAAATTACTTTTGCTTCCATATGAAAGCTAATTTGTGTAGCAGAAATGATGTAAATGTCTGGAGTATAAATGAGGCCCTAATCTACAGATCAGTAAAAAAGAGCTAAGAAACACCGTTTCTGATAGAACAACTCCAATGGTACTTTCTTTCTGTTCAGTACAATGTAACTTCAATTATTACATGGACAGTAGAAATTACCTTTGTTAGCATGGAAGTAAGGTAAAAGGACAAATTTCATTGAGGCAAATGACCTTGAATTTATCATATAAAAATGGCATAAATCTTCATTGTACAGGATCAATCTTGAGAATTATGGTAATTTCTTCTGATACATCTTCATAAACTCTTAAGAGGTGTTTACTGAACTTGATACCCATTCTCTTACAGTATTGAAACAAACAAAAAAAAGGCCAATAAAAGAATAGGTAAGGAATTTAGGATAGCAAAAGAATGTCATAAGTGCATAGTTTTCAATATATGTCGATTGATTAAAAATATTTCAAATTCCACAAAAAAAACCAAATTATTTCTCAAAAGAGATCACAGGCTCATCCACGATATTCTAACAAAGAACAGTCTTTGTGTGAATGAACTGTTCTTTGCCAACACTAATCACTAATTACTGCAACAACTCATCACTATCATTTATTTCTACATGTTCTGTTTACACCCTTAAAAGCCGTGTTGAACCCTGGAAATATCACACACCAAAGGCTAAATAACCTGCTCTACTTACCCGTTTTGAGAGGGTAGACACACTGAAGAAAGAAGCTTGTGTAACACAGGTGTAAAAACCAGGTACCATTTTCTGATAAGATACCTTTGTTATTGATAAAGTGGATTAGTAACTTAAAGACAATCTGTCTGTGGAGAAAACAAAACTTACTTGTTGTTCAAAACAAGCAGATAGGGCAAAAAAATATTTTTCAATCAAACATATTAGGCAAGATAGGCTATAGGTGATGGGTGTATTCAAGGGCCACCACAGAACACAAAGCAACCTGAAGCTAAATAAAACTGCATGAAAAAAAAGCTGTAAAGGAAAACAAAATGCTGCTATTTTTTATTTCCGTAAATGGATAAAACAGTCGTGATGCAATGCCACTTCTGGGATGTATGGGATCTACAGGCACTTACCGTATTATACCTAAGCAGCTTGATGGAGAGCTGGGCAATAAATGCTCTGAGTACTATTTTAGGAAGCATGTTTCATAGATACCATAAAAAGCGTAAGAACAGCTGCGCTTGCTGAGAACAAATATCATCAGCGTAAAAGTCCAACAACCATACAGTAATACCGCACCAGATATTTCTCCTAAACTACAGTCTGCAACTTGGGGAATTCCTTTTTTTTTTTTTCCCTTTTCCACATTTTATAACTAAATAGATTTCTGTTCCAAAAAATTCTCCAGTTTTCCCTTTTCCAGTTTTCCCTGAGCAACCTGACCTAGCGAAGAGTGTCCCTGCCCATGGCAGAGGGGTTGGAATGAGATGGTCACTAAGGTCCCTTCCAACCCAACCCATTCTGTGATTCTATGATAAACCGAATTTTTGCATCCTTAACATCCTCCGCCCTAATCTGCCTGCTCATGGCAAGCTCCATTATTTACACAGAGGTAGGCATCTCCTTTTGTTTGTTTGCTCATGAGCCTGTTAGCTTAACGTGAAACTCATCCTTGTGTGAGGGAAGGCATGCGTACGAGCCCTGCACGCTCCCTCCACGACATGTCACCGAACAGTGCTTTGTTTTATACTCTTTCAATCATCTCTTTCCCAGGTCAAAGATTACTATCCCACTTAGCTTTTTTCTACGTATTTTGATGCCAACCTAAAAGGACAGGATTATTTCACTGCTATCAGCAGAAATGCAGCAAACATTCATGACATGGCAGGTGAAATAGCAGCAGCACTCACCACAGTCACCTAGAAATGGAAAAAGCAGGTGACGAAGCAACGCCAGCCAGTGTGGAGTGGCCGTCTCGGTGACCGCCCTCTCCGCTGAGCAGCGTGCCAGCAGGCGGGGGTCAGAGGGGCTGGGGACCTGCCCTTGACGGCTGGGGCCCAGGGACAGCACCAGCATCACTTCACAGGTTTTACAGGTGATGGTCCCCTTGACAGAGCCCGGGATGGTGTTCGTCTCCGTTGCCACAGCGTCAATGCTGTTGACTCATGCTCAGCTTGTGATCCAGCTTCTTTCCTGAAAAACTGTTACCTTGCGATTTCTTCACCATCCTGTCTCTGTGCAGATTAATTCTACCTCAGCCTAGATCCTTGCACCCATTCTTATTGAATTCAACCCTATTTTTTCCCAGACAATTTCTCAGGCCATATAAACCACTAATTCATCTCACCGACAGAAGACATCAGTTTCTGGTCATTTCATAATTTTTAGTGTCATTTAAAAAAGCTTGCACTGATGTATGTAGCTGTCATTTAATCGAGAATGGCTGGTTGTTACCTTCTGGTGATTAAATATCACGCTGGCCCATTTTCCATTATATTTTCATTTTAAAAAGAGAGATTAAGAAATTAACCTGGAGAAATGTAATATTATTCCAAAGCGAATGCTGCAGCATCTGGAAGTTGGAACTGTCCTTGAAATAAGGTAGTATGAAACAAGTCAAACTGGAAGCTACAGTAATTTAAATCCATTACGTCGAATGCAGAAGTAGGACCTAATATTACACTGCAGAGCTCAGAGTGCAGAAATACTAACCCATGTGCCCAGGGATGCCCGATCTTGCTCTTAAACTCTGTGGCGTCGCATGTAAACAAAGCTCATTCCACCCATGAAGTGAATTGCAACTAAAGAACATTTTTCCTTCTGTAAGCATGAAATTTTTTCTAAGGTTTTATATATTTGAAATTAAAAAAAAAAAAAGATGCCGAGACTCTATTTTCCTCCCTCCCCATGCCTGTGAGGACAGCATTACTCCAGACAGGAAAACTGAAATTTTCAGTGATTCTTTTCCCAATATACCTTGAAGTTTTATTCACCCACAGGGACTTCCCTACTTCTCTCAACTAAAATATAATGGCATGTAACAAATTATGCTCTCAAAGGACATCCCATTTTTGTTTCATTAGTGCAATGAAACATTCACTCAATTTTAAAGCAGTTGTCTTGATCTTAGTTGTGATTTATACCAGAATCTGTCCATGTATTCTGTGTAGTATATATAATAAAACACCTAACTAGTTAAATTTGTCTCAGTGGGTTCTGCTGCAAGAAATAAAACACTTGCCCATAAAATCCCACACAACATTTACTGCACAGCTCTGAAGAATATGCTTCTGTAAAACTTAGGAGGATTGAAGAAAGGAAAACGTAATTCCAAACAGTCTTTACTTAATTCCATTACACACTGCTTTTTCTTCTCGATGTCCTCTCTACGTAGAACGCCCCAATTTCTTTTTTTCCGAATTCCCTAAATGTGTGGTAAGGCATATTTAAACCAAACATGGTAAAAGACTGAATTATTTGATCACATTTGATCAGCATTATTTAACCCCCCCTCATTACTTTTTTTCAATCAGTAACTGGAAGGTAATAGAAAAACAATTATACAAGAATTGGGAAATAAAGCCAAATTTCAGTTCTGGTAGTTACTAGGTAATTCGTTTCTTGTAATTATATACAGTATCACCTCACCTGTCCAATTTTCCAAAAATATATAGCAAAATTCCCCGTGACACCTGCACATCATATCACTAGTGTGGGCGAGCACATATTGCAGATGTGGCTGCCTAGCAGTGTATCAGCGGCTTCTATAAAAGCAACAAACACATAAATACATGCTGCATATTTTAAAAATCGCATTATTGACAGTATTGACATTATTTTCATAACAATAGATTGATTTGGTATTCAAGTCTAAAATCACTAATCATGGAATTTTCAGGGGATTCTTGTTCAGTCCATCTCTACAGAGGAATTCTAGCTGTAGATTGTCTCAGTTTGCTTTGAAAACCAAAATGAAACAAAAGTGTGCAGCACGGTTGTGGTACTGACATACCCCTGTGCATAATGTAAATCTTAGAGCTTGCATACTCTTCCCTTCCCTCGATCAAAGCTGTCCAAATAGCTTAATCTATGGGGAAAAAAAAAAAAAATAGATGCAGAGCCTCTTTATTAACCTCTTCTGGCCAGATTATTGTTATTATTTTGCATTATGGCCTTGAAGATGTATTACTGATAGGGAGGGAAAGCCAACTGCAGCACAGCATGAGCCTGCTGAATGGCTGCTGTATGAAAGTGGAAGTACTTATTTCCAAGGCATTTCTGTGATGCTCCCTACTGCTAAAATGTTATCTGACTTTAAAAGATTTTCAGTTCAATTGTAAGCAATAAGTAAACTCGGGCAGTACAGTACTGTATACTGAGGAGTTTCACTAGCTGGTCAAACAGGCATTATTCCAAGAAACTAATGTTGTATAGGACTGCTTCCCGGTGGCTGAGACCTCTGATTGGCAAAAGACAGCGGACTTTTCAGTCAGCAAGCTAGTTACCCATGGATGTGGCTTAAGGCTGACACACAGATTGACTGGTTCACACTAATTTACTTCACACAGATTCCATTTATCTCCTAGAAGATCCCCTGGCAGCAGCTTATAATGGCATATCCTAGGATGCCTGCCTGCATGAGTTTTTAAAGCGGCAGAGCTTGATGAATCTAAGTCCAGAAAACAGTTCACAGATTGAGGACTAGGTGCAATCAAAAAACATCAAGTAGCACAGCTGGGACTTGCTAGCTTGCTTGACTGGTTTGACCAGCTGAGCATTAACTACGCTTGCTTTCCTGCTGGCAGCCCTGTGTCACTAGGACAAATCGGAGGACTACCTGACAGAAAGAGGAAGAGAGAGGAGAGAGGAGAGAGGAGAGAGGAGAGAGGGGAGAGAGGAGAGGGGAGAGAGGAGAGAGGAGAGAGGAGAGAGGAGAGAGGAGAGAGGAGAGAGGAGAGAGGAGAGAGGAGAGAGGAGAGAGGAGAGAGGAGAGAGGAGAGAGGAGAGAGGAGAGAGGAGAGAGGAGAGAGGAGAGAGGAGAGAGGAGAGAGGAGAGAGGAGAGAGGAGAGAGGAGAGAGGAGAGAGGAGAGAGGAGAGGAGAGAGAAGAGAGAAGAGAGAAGAGAGAAGAGAGAAGAGAGAAGAGAGAAGAGAGAAGAGAGAAGAGAGAAGAGAGAAGAGAGAAGAGAGAAGAGAGAAGAGAGAAGAGAGAAGAGAGAAGAGAGAAGAGAGAAGAGAGAAGAGAGAAGAGAGAAGAGAGAAGAGAGAAGAGAGAAGAGAGAAGAGAGAAGAGAGAAGAGAGAAGAGAGAAGAGAGAAGAGAAGAGAAGAGAAGAAAAGAAAAGAAAAGAAAAGAAAAGAAAAGAAAAGAAAAGAAAAGAAAAGAAAAGAAAAGAAAAGAAAAGAAAAGAAAAGAAAAGAAAAGAAAAGAAAAGAAAAGAAAAGAAAAGAAAAGAAAAGAAAAGAAAAGAAAAGAAAAGAAAAGAAAATCATTACATTGAATGGATACTATTAACAGATGCAGGAAAAACTCATCAGAACATTTCATCTGTATGCAACTCCTGGATTCTCAAACTAAATTATGCTTTGGTTAGCAAGTTTTGAGGCTAGAAGTCTGGAAAATTTCTTGTGGTCATGATAAGAATTCCTAGGAAAAAGACCCAAATAAAACTAAAGCTGTTGCCATTTCTTTCCCATTGAAAGCAAAACTATATTCAATCTAGTAATACACGTACAATGAAAAATAGTTACCAATATACTGGCTTTAACGTTATAACAAGGTGAGGTACAGGTCACTGCAATTCTTCGCCTCCATAGAGAACAACAGTCTGCAATAGGTGCAAGCTTATAAATTGTATTTTTAAAAGGACTGAAAATACAAGCTTACCCTATAGCTCTCCAAATTCAGATAGACAGAGACAGTCCTGCTCAGAAAGGAAGCAAAAATTAATATTATTAAACAATAACATTTGACAGCAAATGTATTGTGAGGGGTCCAAAGCACATTTAGTACTTAGGAGGTTAAAGACTCAGCTGTAGTGCTAGTTGATGAAAAAGTAGGATTAAGGCTTTAGTATGAGTCTTGACATGATCATGTTGTCTGCCTGCTGTCTTAAGCTTCGAAAAACAGCTGGGATCATCTTCTTATAAGCTCCAACTCAAAGATGTTTAAGCAGTTCCCAATCCAATTAAACAGAGGTAAATATAAGGAAGGGCCCTACTGAGCCCAATCATCTTATTTTTTTAATGAAAACCAGCATAATTGCAGGTTACACAACTCCTTAATCTCACTTTAAACCTAACAGACTGCTGCCTTATAATGCACATGGCAGGCCCAGTTAACCCAAGCAGTCTGTACTGGTGTGCTTAATTTTTGATCATTATCCTTTATTGTGTTACTTGTAATCCTAAAAGCCTATGATTGTGTCCAGATATTTGGCAAAGATTGTACCTGGATATGAAGGGATTCCTCTTCTAAGAGTAATGGATTAATTGGATAGTACTGTATTACTAGTAGGTGGTTTACAGTGAAACTGCTGTGCAGTTTCGAATTTGTGAAGTCCACTTCCCTCTTCTCCTGTCCCTGCCCTTTAAACAAGTTGCTTTTTTGAACACTAGCAGTGCCAATGTAGTAACCTACCTATTCTCACCACTAAAGCAATAGTAAAACAGAAATAACACTGCCCTACAGACAGGCCTGCTTACTAAAATCTTCTTCATAAAAATTAATAGCAGGTACGGAAATCCAATTTTTCAGATGGTGGAATTGCCTGTTCAGTTTAAAAGCGGCTCTCTCATCCACAAGGCTTAGAGCATTAGGCCACTTATTTTCCATACTGTCATTTTTGAGGTGTGCATATGCGACCATATTGTGCCAAGCTATGCATTTTTTAAATTATTACAGTTAATACCATAAAAGCAAAAATCCACATACATAATCCTTCTAATTTGTCCTATAAATATGCACAAGGACATATTCTCCAAGGATGTAAAGGCAAAATCTCATCAGGGACCACTTCAAATACAGGCTCCTCATGTCTGTAGGAGCAAGAAGGAAATTTAAATGATGAGGAGCAAACTCCTTTGCAGTAGCTGTGTTACATTATGCATGATCCCTGACTACATGGGATTTAACTAATGATTTCCAGTTACATGGTTAAGATTTGTAGTGAACTGGTGTTTAAGACAGCAAACTAGCATCTGAAAAACTTATATTTTTTTTTTTTTCCCCCCTAAAACAGCTAGTAGGAGTTGCTCTCCCTTTTTTAGGTATTCTGAAATCTACCTGTTTTGGGGCGTTGTTTATTTGTGCAGTTCTGTTTCAATTCACACACAGAATAGGTAGGCGTACACTGACTATTTGGAAATGGTCCAGTCATCCACAAGAAATTCCATATGGAAGTGTCCTACCCGTCACATGCAGGTACTTCAAATTGTACCTCTGGTGTTCTTCTCTTTTACTGGTTGATTTGTTTCTGTTCCTATATGCTTTCAACTACCAGCTTGTCCGCACGATCAGAGGTGAATCTAGGGCCAGTCATATATATCCCTCTACATATGGAAGGATAAAATCAAATTTAGTGTTTCTGCAGACAAAACTGCCGTTTCAGTAGATCACTGAAGGTTGCACTCCAGCTTGTAAGGCGAGTGAAGTGGAAATGCCGAAAGGGCTCCTGCACAAAAAAGGTACAAATGTGCAGCAGGACCTTGACTGCAGCTTCAGAAGCACAGTGCAATGACTGCAGCAATAATTAACACAGTGTTCTTGTAAAATAAATCACAGACTGCTCACTTCCTGCTCAGGGCGCTGGGTTCATCTCTGTGCTAACTAGGTGGGCTTTTATGAAAAGCAATAGAGCTGCTCTTGATTTCCCACAACCTGAGTTTGGCCAAGGTGGCTGGGAGGAAGCAAGCAGTGTAAAAATTCTAAGGGATATGTAAAAAAGATTAGAACAGATATCATAGAAGTAAGATGTTTGTCTATAACTACATTCAGAAGTGCAGGAGACAAGTTCACTTTCACCGGAATATAACTGGCGCTTTGGAAGCTGCATAATGTTTTCCAAAATAACCTGTATGAACTCTCAGTTCCAAAGTAGTACCTCACCCTCCTTAGTCCAGTGATTTGAGACTAGAGAGCTGTAGCACAGCAGTGTACCTGATTTCAATGATGAATTAAATGCACAAAGCCCACCGAAGCAGACAGGCACCCCAGTCTTTGCACATCCTTTATCACAGCCAAATGACTAACGCAGGTGAGCTTCTAGCTATACACTGCTCCCATAGCCCAATGCTTTTTCCAGAGGCGAATAGCCTACCTCTGCCAAGAGAGCTCTGCTTCACACTTCTATGTTGCTACAGAATTGCAAGGATTTGTGTGGCAGCTTATGAAAGAATATTTACAGTGCACGTGGCCTATTGGAGTTCAGGAGTATGCTAACAGATTTGCTGTTTGTGTAAGGCACTTAATACCTCAGCTTGTTAATTTACTTAGAGACACTCTGTTCCCAGGAAGAATTCAAGGGCTAAAGAACGGCTTGAAATAATTCTCTCAATGCGAAGAGTTAAATTCAGATATACAAAATTGGGATCACAGCAGTATTACCATACTGTATTATTATAAAACACATCTGTATCTGACACTTCTGTAGCTGGATGCACAGCTGCCACTTCAGGCTCCTTTCCAAGGGAGTCAATTCAGAGCTAAAGGAAAGTGAAAATGTGGCTTAGAAGAACCAAACACTTGGTTTGTTTTAGTTCACGCAGACAGCTATTGAGTGCAAGTGAATGGTCAGGGCTTACTTTCCTTGTCTTATTTTTTTATCCTTACAATGCCACCCACTAAAGAGCCAAATTTTTTTTTTTTTTTTATTAGTGTCTTTGGGACTGCACACTCTTTTGGATGTATATTCCTCTTCTTTCCTTTAATTTTCATTTCTCACTTCTTGAGAAGTTTCACTTAAAACTCAAGGTAAAGACAACAGAGGGATTGTCCCTTCATTTTGTTCATGTAGTTCTGGCACCTAACCCTACTTAACCACAGGAACAACGATGATCTCTGAGCATCTCAATATTTATTAAAAGAGGAAGATGAAACTTTTTTCACTAATCTACTTAGTTCTGTCTTCTGTAAATTTTTCTTCTCATTTCATTTGTGCAGGTCAAGGGAGGTGATTCTGCCCCCTCTACTCTGCTCTGGTGAGACCCTACCTGGAGTGCTGCGTCCAGCTGTGGAGCCCTCAATATCAGAAGGATATAGACCAGTTGGAATGAGTCCAGGAAGGCTCTCAGAGGGCTGGAGCACCTCTGCTATGATGAAAGGCTGAGAGAATTGGGCTTGTTCAGCCTGGAGAAGAGAAGGCTTCAGGGAGACCTCATTGCAGCTTTCCAGCACCTGAAGGGGCTACAAGGAAGCTGGGGGGGGCTTTTTACAAGGGCCTGTAGTGACAGGACAAGGGGTAACAGGTTTAAATTGAAAGTGGGGCGATTTAGATTGGATATCAGGAAGAAGTTCTTCGAGCAGAGGGTGAGGAGGCACTGGCACAGGTTGCCCAGAGAAGCTGTGGATGCCCTATCCCTGGAAGTGTTCAAGGCCAGGCTGGATGAGGCTTGGAGCAACCTGGTCTAGTGGAAGGTGTCCCCGCCCATGGCAGGGGGGTTGGAACTAGAAGGTCCCTTCCAACCCAAAGCATTCTATGATTCTATTACTGTACAATAGCTTTTGACTTCTAGCTAGCAGTCTTGGTGGGGTTTTCTTCTTCTACAGCAATGGCATGCCATTCTCCACATTCCTCCAACTTAAATTTTAGAAACTTTGAAATATCTTTATGATACTAAGAAACACATCCTTGATATCTTCTGTACCCACACCTCCTGCAAAGTATCTTTCATGGACATATACCATTCATAACATGTGGTAAGAGGACTGACAAATACCTTTTTTCACTTTGTAAACTACATTGGGATGTGTGCTAGGGTGTTTTGGATGTGTTAAGATAGGTGTTTCTCAAACTGCCACATGTGTTGGATGTTTATTGTACTGTGGTTGTAATAGCGTTTTTGTAACACTAAAGGCTGGAGTAGGACCTGGGGTTAACTCACATGTAACAGTGCATGGAGATGTCTCAGGGATTGAGAAAGAATACTGAGGAATCTCAACACAGCTCATCTATACTAGAAATAGATTACTTGTTTGGGAACATGGGATGTAATTAACAGCTAAAAAAAATTATGTTTAAAATTACGGAAGGCACAATGAAAATGTTACTTATGAACAAGAGAAACTCTGTACCTTAAACTCTGCACAGGACTAAGTACTATCCTGTAATATTAGCCTACATTTCATTAATATCCAATAGCTTTGTTTAATTTTGTGGTTAAAAAAAACACAAACACAAAAACCCTTGATGTGCCACCAAGACAGTTATAAAGATTACAAGACTCTTCTTAAAGCTAAGGAATTTATTTGTTAAAATGCCTATTGCACCATGTTAGAAGTCCCTCTACAACTGGACTCCCAGGTTCCCATACTTAGAAAAAACCACCTAATTCCAACCAAATGTTATGTACACCTTGACATCTTACCAGTAGACAACCTTTTTTTTATGCTACTGGAAATTAACAAAAGAAAATAACTGATAATCATACAGAGTACTGATTTATGACAAAGCTACACTTAGAAAGACGATTGTCTACCAGTATTTCAACACTAAAAATAAACTATTCACAACATATCGAGTATCTATATGAATACAGTCAGGAATTTGCAGAATTTTAATTCAGTGTCTGCTTGTTTAAAGTTATTCTCTTAGTTTTATGGTTGGCCATATTTCACATATGTATACCTTCTTTTACTTAAAGAATATGCATTTTACAGCAATATTTAAGAAACCATTAATTTACTACAATATTATTAGAGGAAATTCATTTCTATGAAAGCTGTATATTCACAGTATATTGTTGAAGTCCATATTGCATTAATACTTCACTGTCCTTAGAAACATTAATATAGGTTATTTGTTTATTACTATGTCAAGGTTATTCATCATATGCAGTGTCAGAAAGCACAAGCTGACATCTCATATTGTCTGCTTCAAGGGCAACACCAATGTGACCTTTTGCTCCTTCTTTTAAAAAGGATGAAATCATTCCAGAGGACTAATGCTGAAGTGCACAGCTCCCTTTAAGAATCAATCTGCCATTTATGGTTTCCAATTTTCCATACTGTAGTATGGCTTGTTAAAGTCTGATGGCTAATTTTCTCTTCAAAGTTTAGTGTTCTAAAATTCCAGACAAATTTTTCTTATTGTAATGTCATTTATGCTTCCTATTTATTCACTACAGAACCAAAATTTCAAATCATCAGTTATTTGTCAAATTTGCCAGGGTCCTTCTTGACTCTGTTTGGGACTGAAACCATGCTGGTCAGTGATTTGCTAGCTCTAGATCACATGTGTAATCAGAAAATGTTCTAAAAATACATTAGACTCTCAGTTTCCAGAATCTGTCATTATCTTGAAGAAAACCGTCTCTGTATTTATTTGCTTTTCTTGCTTTACACTTCTAAGTTCTCCTTTATTCAACTGATACACAGGTGCAGCTGAAGGGGGAGATATAATTACCACTGAAAATATATTGAATATGTATATTGAATATATAAATAGGAAAAGGAATCTATTCAAAAGAATGGGAGTTGTAAAAATGAGAAGTCAGCTGTTAACTATAGAGCTCTGCCTTTAGCTGTCTCAGTACCTCAACAGTGGAAAGTAGATGCACAATTTGAAGCATGAATTAGATATGAAGCTACCTGTGCTATCTCACAAGGATGACAAGGTATGCACATGGTCTTGAAGCATACATGCATTTATACAGGCAGCTCTTCAAACTTCATCAACCTCAAAGTGAGTACATTTTTGGAGAGAGAGGATGAGATTCACATGAATTGGTAATTATATTATCTGTGCATGATACTGATTTCACTATAAAATTCAACCAAGGAGAATGCAGCATTCTTTGACCTAGCTGATAAAAGGTCAGAAAGCAATTTTGAATAATAAATGAGACCTGCTGACCTCATGACCCAAGTCTGGCAGGGTCAGCAGCAGCCCTCTCACCAGATGCTGATGGCAGATATACAGACGCAGACAGCTCAACTAATGAGCTTCCTGGATAAGGTTTTAGATCCAGTGACATTTTAGTGCTATGCAGTATATAAAATAAACTTGCAAATAATCTGTGCCATAAAAAATTAAAGTGATATTTACAGTGAGGTGTAATATGACATGCTTTGTAATCCTCACTACAGCGATTATTTTACTGCTTCTCCTAGATGGCCTTTAACCACAAAATATAATACCTGTCTAACATTTCCTTTAAGGTCTTTTCACATTTATAGGGTTCCCATTCAGTGGATGTACTGTGAAGAGATACACATTGATAGCGCATTTGTTCGGCACCTCATCTAATACAAGCCAACAAAAATTACTTTTAAGATAAGTTTAAATTTATTTTATTTAAATTCAAGCTAACATATTCCTTCCTCAGTGAGCAAAAGACAAGCCTGTAATGTGGATGGCCAAGAACTACTTCCTCCTGATTGTTTCATCAACGGTTGCACTCAGAAGGAGGTACGAAGCAGATGGCTCAGTTCATGCAGAAGAGTGGGAAGCATACCAGAATTCCTTCTCTCACCCACTGTGAGCCACCCCTGTGCCAATGTCTAGTGTCACTGCTTCACTGCACACCTTGGAAACCCCGAGCTTTGACTTCACACTGGGTGTTGCGTCTGAGCTCCACAAACTGCCATCACTATTCCTCAGGTATGCTACAGCTGCTTGTATGAATTTGCAGGAATAGATCTACATGTTTGCTTATGTCCTGCACCAATTCCCAATGCAAGGCCAATTTTCTAAATACATTGTTGGAGGGTTTTTGAGCTTTCATTTGTAAGGAAAGATACCTTCTTGGGTTCTCCTGATGTCTAAATACTTCACTGTGACTACAATTAACTACAGGAACTACAAAAGCTATAGGAGCTTTTCTTTGTCATTTTAAAGCCACTGTAATTACTTATATGGAGGATGTCCTTTAGACACTGAAGTCTAGAGGCTACATTAAAAACTCTGCAGAAAACTTATATTCAGTTCTGTATTGCTTTGCACAAGCTAATTTTAACCTACATAGCAAGTGGTGTTTAAGCACTTGAAAACTTTCAAAATTTGGTGGAGATGGAGAGAAAAATACTGCCCCATATAGCTGAAGGGGAATCTGAGGCATTAGGTATTATGAAGATACATTTTCTTTTAAGCTTTTAACATCTCCAACTTTTCAGTTTAACTGCATGTCCACATATTCTGCAATTATGAGAAAGGACAAAAAAGAATGAGGAGCTGATTTACTTTTGCCAAACAGTTTGCAATTCTGCATACATCTGCAGCATTTTTTCCTATTTATCTCTTCTTTAAACTAACCAGCTTTTAAAATTACACATCTACAGAAGCCTGTTAATTTTTCCTGCCTATCTTTAAGCTCTCCTGTATTCATGCCATATTTCTTTTTAGAGAGAGTCAACAGAGCAGAACATGACCTCCTCAAAAGGCCCCACAATGAATGCACATAATAACTTTGTAATATCTGCAGTGTTATTTACATTCTTTGTATACCTTCACAGTGGATCAGCCCTTCGGAGGGTCACTGTACAACTTTTGCCTGTGATGTTACCCCTGACATTTATAGATGGAATTTACCTCCACAGTGGTGACTGGCATACCACTAGGGAGAGAGCATCTATAGCCTCCCGATCCAGGGGCTGCCAAGAGCCATTTAGATCTTTTTAATCAGTGCTGATTAAGGCAAGTCAGATGACTACCCCCAAATTTACCACTGCCTCTAAAGGCCTTGCAGCAGCCAATAGCTAGGGTATCTAGCGCAAGGGATTGTCTTGACCACACGTCCTCCGTCTGCACTTGTGAGGACTTTGCAAGGGGAATTACACACTGTCTCTACATAATCTATCCCAATTTTTCACTGAGTCAAGTGTGTGCCCAGAATACAATTTTGGGACTTCAGTACTGTGTGTAGATACCAATTAAACTCATTGTTAGTGAACCCAGCTTCTAAATCTTAGTGCATTCATTTAGGGAACCAGTAACAGTAACCAGCTCCTGCACTCCCAGGCTGCATGCAATTGAAATAAAATTTGATTATAAAGAGATTAGATTATAAAAGTTGCTCAAAAATCTGCCTGCAGCTTTGCTTTATGTATTTAAGACAGCAATAGCCTCCACAAGAGAAAGAATTTCATACTGCATCTAGTGCACCAGTAAAATGTACTTAGTCTTACTTTGATTTCTTTCCTGCCACTAGATGATACGTCTATTTTTACAAGTCTCCTAGATTTCCTTAAAAACATTGTATTCACTCTGCTTTACAATTGACATGAGCTATATAATGGGCAAACAGTGTCTACTATACAGTTGTGCTTCTAATTTAACCCTTTCCCTCCTCCTCCCTTCTGAACGATGCCTTGGTATTCCAAAGGCACATCTCTTCTAAAAGATCCTTTGAAAATATCATAAAAGAACAAAAAAATCAGCCAGGTTCTGTTACAGCTGCTCTATTTTATAGCTATGATAATACAAGCCATTTTGGAAGTCAACAAAGAGTTGTTTACAATAGCTTCATACCCATTTTCCCCCAAGACCCTACAAGGCTGTGCACCAGCAGAAGCCTCTGCCTAGCAGAATAAATCTTCCATTACATAAATCACCTGGGCTTAGGTTAATTGTTACTGGGAAAACAGCGTGAAGGAGAACAGCGCAGTCTGGAATGGGACTCGCAGTTTTGAGATACATCTCCCAACCAGTATCTGAAAATGCTTTAATCAGAGAGAGATGGGAGGAGCTCAAGCAATTTGCCTAGTAGGATCACCTATAAGCAGAAATTCTATTTGGTTTTGCTCCGCAGGAGCAAATATTGCGTACTACAGACTGGATCTCACTATGGGTGTGCAGGGGTATAAGCATGGGAAGGAGAAGAAAGAAAGGTTATCCTACCCAACTGGAACTGTAATAATAGGAAATAATTGTCTTGTAGAAAATCATCCCAGATTGGTTCCCACACACTAAACTTGTTAAACAAATCTCCTAGGTGTGCTCTGATGTATCCTCTGGCCCTGTGCCAGTGTAGTGACAGCTCTGCAAATGGTGAGCTGCTTCTTTTCACCATTGGCTTGCTTTTCATGCAGTACAATGCCACTCCACTTAGTTTTTTATTCCGCAGATTTATTCAGTGACACGGACAATGAGAATTGTCCCAGTATATGTATTTTTTACTACATCCACCAAAGATACCATTTTTAGTATTACCTCTAGTGCTCTAAATAAGGAATGTGTAAATTAGTACTGTCCACTCAAAATCAACATTCTTTCCAGTGTACAATATTTATTCTTCTGAACCTGGAATAGTGTATTCCCAAAAGCAATTAAAAATGCCTCTTCTCCTTCTAAAACCACTACAGAGAAAAGTAGAATACTAGTTCTTCATTTTGGTATGTTTTATCTGACTTTTGGCCAAATTGAAGTCCTAGTTGCCAGTTTTTAGCACAATTATGCTTGGTAGGAACCACAATGGTATATGCCAGAACATATTCTTCCATCTGTAGCTCTTAAGAAGTCATGTCATATGCCCGTGAAAAGATTATGTTTTACCATGATGCTGAATGTGTTTTGCAAGTTGCATGAACTAATCAGCTGAGAATTTTCTAGCTGGAACTTGCACATTATCACAGTGATAAACATACTGCAATCTTTTTTTTATTGCAAAGGAACAGTTTTTCTGCACATATGCTTCAAGATGTCTAACAAGCCAAAAGACATGGCTTTTACGTGCATATTTTACATGCTTTTTTCCTCAAAAATCATCACACTGTCTCAATCAATTAAATTACATTTAATTTCAGTCTTCTCTTTCAGATTTTGTAAGTAAGTCCTAAAAATGCGTGAGCTACGCACCTGCCTGTGGAGTTTTTGTCCAACTATGAAAACTCTTCTGCCTCCCCATATTTTACATATTTGTCCCCATACCCAATTTTTAACCTTTACCAACCTTGGAGTCCTTTTTATATTGTATCAGGAGTGAAGCTCATTTGCAGACAGCTGCAATATGAGTTTCCTCACCCTGCCCTGCCATTGACCTACAACCTGATCTAAAAGAACCACCTTCTTTCAGAGTGAGAAGTTATTCATTTGCTGTAATAGCTCTGTTTTGGGCCTCCTCAGCAAAAACAGACAATTGTGCCCGAATAGCATGATGTTTTGTGATACTGACCCTGTTTTATATATACCAAAGGAACCCTGCAAGAATGTTTTGCTTAGGACTGGCTCACAAATCAGAGGCAAGAAAATTTATATTTTAAAATGAGCTTAATATGCACTTTGATAAAAAAACATCAGAAGTTTATACTTGTGCATACAGTTTCAATTTGATTTTAATCTTTATAGCTTATTCACTGAGTAAAATCTGGTTTTCCAGCAGTCCATTGCACGCAGGGCAGCCTTCAGGCATTACCATTGCCAGATAATAAATGGAAAAAAATATATAATCAAAGACTATGGAATAATAATTGGAAATAAATAAAATGTTTCTGATGAAAACAATTAGTCACAGGCGTTACAAGTTGAAATTCAGTTCAGTGTTAAAGAGACAGTTTAGAAGCACATGGTACATTTATCACAGCTCCACAGACAAGTTATTGAGCTGTCTGTGAAAAACAGAGCCAAACAGGAAAGCTTTCAGCAGAAAGCAGTGGTTGAGGTCCTTGATTGATAGAGTTAGATGATGCAAAGCTGTCTGATGGCCTTTCTGCAAAATAAAGTGAAGGAACTCAAGGTCTTTCATGACGATCTCTGACCACAGATGAACAGCTACTTTATTACAGCACAGATTGAGGTTGCACCTCAGTCCATATTCTGCCACTTTTGGATGCACACGGTTAACTTTACCAACAATCCACTGTGTTTAACATAAGTGTCTGCCATCTTTACAGGATTTTAAAAGGGGCAGCAGCTTGTAATAGTTAAAAGCTTCGGCTCCTTTCTGTTTAACTGCAATGACTGAAAAAAAATATAATCAGTTTTATCACAGGCTTCTTATTGCAATGATAGAGCTGATTGCTCAGGGAGAACAGCCTCATTTAAGAGGTACAGAAAAAAACCTGTTGTGCATAACAGCCAAAGTCTACCTGCTGTGCTGCTTCTCTCAGAAATGAAGTTATTTACCTTTCCCAAAACGTAATCCCTGTCTTCCTAATGACTTAGGTGTGGTTCCATTCTTCACTGACATGATGCTCTGGTTTCACAGAACAGTCACAAAACCTGAGGATTATTGCACTGTGTTTGCTTTTAGCAGGAATAAAAATGGAATGTTTATCTCCACACTTTTGATATCTAGGAAAGATTCATTTTAAGAGCCAACATTGCCTGACCAACATAAAGTGTTTACAGTCACCTAAACAATCCTGACTTGTGGGGAACTATTAAATTCAGATGAGAGCAGGGACTTTACATTAAGAATTGAGGAGATTTTGTTCACATTTTTAAAGGTGTCCAGCTGCCTGTGATTTGCACTGGCCACAGCTGTACTGCCTTCTTAGTCCCAAAGTCTCAACTTCGAGCCAATTGCTACAACCCAGTCACTTCCAGACTTATATGCAGGGCAGGGGTTCCCCCACTCCAGCCCACCCTTGTCACTATTCTCCCATAATTGTCATTATGTGAAGCAAGCAGACCACAACATTCAAGATCAATGCATGAGCTTGAGCCTCATGTTATTCTCTTAAATTAACACAAGTATAGGAGGCTAATGAGTTTATCTTCACTCCTTAAATACCCAAACCCTGTTTACAAGGGTTCTGACCTTCTCTCTCCACAAACTTCATTCTGGATACCTCACTGCCGTGTTAGGTGCTGGTTTTAACTTCTACAGCGTACTTTTAAATGAAGTTGACTAATTATGTTTTCAGTGTTATCCAAGTCAGAATAGTTGGAAAGAAGAAGAGAAAAGATGTGGGGACTGCAATTGTTTATCCTGTAGACATTTTCACATTGATTGACACTTCCCAGTTTAGAAAAGAAAAAATATCAAGAATATTTCACAGTATGAGTTTGACTCTGATTGCACCTTATTTTAGTTAAAGTTCTTATTGCATACCTGAATCATAGGGTTGCTAAAGCAACTTTCCAGAAGTTGGTCTCATTCACTCTTATCAGCTCTTCTTCGAAGAAAGAAAGAGTTTTCACACATTTAAAGTTGTTCTTCCTTAATTATAGGTGTCTCTCTCATTGACAAGGCCAAAGGAGTGGCCTGGACTAGACGATCATTGTAGGTCCCTTCCAACTGAACTGTTCTAGTCTAGTGTATTTTATATTCTAAATGCTGCCTCCTCCTTGCACTCATTTGTATACTTCAGTCTGTGTTACTCCCTCAGCTCTAGTGCTCCAGTGTGAGTGCAAGGATTTAAGTGGGAGCATCCTCACACCAGAACAAGTTACAGCAAAGCCCAGTAAACCGACCTCTCCCCAAGAGGTGTCTCAGCAAACAACGAAAGCATCAGCGACTGCAAAACGCATAGTTCTAACATGGACAGGTTTATGTATGCTGGCAACGTCTAAATTCTTATTCAGGTTTCTAACAATTTCTGCTCTGCAGGTAAATAATGAGCCTTACTAATATCAACATATTTCCTCTCACCTCTTTGATGGCCCAGCTTTTAAAGTCAGTGTTAATCACTGCTCCCCAAACTCTCTTCCTCAGAATAGCTTTTTCTTTCCATTACCTTAGTTTAATATTTACTTTAGAGGCTGCTGCCTAAATTGTCTCTGGTTATGGAATTCAGCGTCTCAAGCTATCAAAGGACTCAGAAGAGGAAGTCTGCCTTGAAATTCTGACTTTGGAGTGGCTAGTTTTCAAATGCTTTTTTAACTACTTTCACTGGCACTTCTCCTTAACCTCACACTTCAAATGAAAAACGTACTTATTTTGGTGTTAGGCCACAGTCACCTAACTAGGTCAATACAACAACTGTGAAACAAGTACCTGATCATGAAAGTTGAACCAAAATTTAAATATAACAGCAGAATAGCTGCCTGCATTTAGCATTCAAAATAAACAGTGTTCAGGAAAACACGCTGTAATTCTATGAGCAATTTCAGTAGATGCAGTAGTTGTGCTTTCTAATTAGAAAAATGCATACACAAAAAAATGTTTATTAATGACAGACTGTATGAGCATTTTACAGAGTCTGAATTCACAGAACAGCCTAGCTCCTTTTTTACAGCTGATGTGGTATGCACACACTTTGGCCTATGTACTCAGATTTCTGCTCAGTTATTTTACAACCAAAAAATACCCAATTATATAACAACATACACCAGCAGTAGCTTTAAATTACAACATATTAAACTTGGTATTATTTGGTTGGATTTATTTTGACTGAAGGCATACACGCTGCAAGTCTTGCAGGGTTTTTATGCAAATTTTTTACTATCAGCTAGGATTTTCCTCTCGTATCATATAAAAGACAACTCACCACAGTACAGCCTGATAAAAAAAGAGGATGTTTTCAATTGTCTGGGTTAGATACTGGTCCAATGAAGTTGGGGAAACTGAAAATAACTTTGACTGCTATTAGTACATACAGCCATTGGGAAATAAAAGATTTCGGTCTTAAACTTTAAACTGACGTTGTGTGTTTCTAACTACAAAATTTTAAACAAACTTCTAAAGCATTTAAAATTATTTCAAAGTAGCATTTCTCTCCAATTAATATTGGGAACACTATGTTTTGACATAGCATAAAGACTGAATGATGAGAAGGATTGCATTATTACATCTTTCTGGTGCATGAGTTCAATCTTGGAATAAAAACCCTTAAAAAACAAAACACCATGTCTGGTTCATATAAATAAAGGTGTTTTAAAAACCTGTATTGACTTTTCCAAGTTATTAAGCTTTTTAGATGAATCCAGTTGTTAAATGGCTGTTCTAGTAACTGGCCTGTCATCTGGAAATGTTCTTAGATTGTTTTTTTGACACAATGTCCCTGCAGAAAGTTGGGCAGTGTGACATAAAGAGCACAGGTTTGCCTATCACACTGATTACTTGATGTAATAGTAAGCAAGCTTAAGTGAACTGTGTGTCTTCAATCTTTCCAATCACTTAGGGATGGGCACCAGAGGATACCATCCATCATCCATGGCCTGAAACATATGGTGCATCAGCAATCTTGGGCTGACCTAAATGATAGTAAAAGCTGCTACGCTGTTCACAATAAGAAATTGTTGTCCACTGAATTACAGGTTTGTGATTAGATTGCTAACATGGCCAACTTGATGTATAAGTGAAGTGTCCAGGAAAGATATTCCCTAGGATCCTTTGAAGATTAATTTATACCCTTGAAATGTGCACCAATCACAAAATGAAAAAATATGTCAAGATATTTTTCTTGTGAACAAAAAAAGCACTGCAGTGGGTAATGGCTATTAATTTATTTTTGGCAGTTTTAGCCAACAACATTCAATAAACAAGGTTCTTAAGGGTTTTTGTTTTGTTGCAAGGCTTTTACTACTTGACTCCTAAAAGCACTGAGGACTAACAATATCTTTTGCAAGAGGGACAGCTCCCTCTCACATTCTACTGTAAAATCTCATATATAATTGCAAATATCACATAAAGACAGCTGGAAAATACAAAAAAAATCATTTTACATTATTATGTTCCTATACTAATATTATCTTTTTTTAAGATAGAAAATATACTGCAATATATCCAACCACTGATCCTAAAATTATCAATCTTGTTTCTCCATAAAGTAGATCATGCTTGTCATGTCATTCATTCATCAATTTACGTAAAATGCATCCACATCATACTGTTAAGGTTCAAACTGATGGGACTTGTGGTAAGTGGGGGAGTGAGAAAAGGTGGGTGTTATTTCAGAGTAGTCCTACCCCTTAAATCCTCCTCAAGTTGTAGAACACACATGGGCACAGTCAAAGACTGAAAAAGAACACTGCCTTATAATATCTGCAAGCTACTTTACAGCGTAACTAAAAACCAGCATACGTTTGTGCTGAGCATTCAAGACCCTCCGCAGTTTACTCCAGGCTGAGGGAAACTGCTCCCTTGTAAGCCAGGGAATGTTAAGGAAACTGTTTTGCAAATATGGCTGCTCCATACAATAATCACGGGAAGATTGGAAACAATGGTTCTCTCCACCCTGCCCATGTCCTGGTTTAACTTCAGCTAGCAAAATACCATGAAGCTGCTCGCACACCTCCCCCACCCCTTCCTCCAATGGAGGGGAAGAATCATAGGAAAAAGACAAGAAAGCTCATCAAACTGAGATAAGAACCATTTGCTAATTGAATATAAATGAAGAATATATGTACGTAAATGAATAATATACAAATACTAAGTTATTAAAATAATGGAAAATAAAATATATGATACAATTGCTCACCACCAGGTCCTGAGTAGTGAGAGTCAAAGCCAGAGAGCCTGAGCACCGGAGCCCCATGAGCAATAGCACGACAGGGAACGCCAACCGACCCACCAACTCACTAATGAACGAGCCAGCAAAGGAGTTAGCAAAACAACTGACAAAGGGGCTAGCAGAGGAGTTAAGGAGCTAACAGGGGAGCTAGCAAAGGAGCAAACAGAGAGGAAAGAGAGTAAAGAGACTTGTGGCACCCAAGCCCACTCCCTGCTTATGCCCTGAGCATGCTGTACCATGGAATGAAATACTCCTTTGGTGAGTTTGGGTCAGCTGTCTGAACTGTGTGTCCCCCACACTGCCTGTAGGGAGAAAGCTGGGAGCACAGTTGCAGTGTCTGAAGCTCAGAAAGACCTTGAATTTGGTGCAAGCATCCCCTCAGCACCAGCTAAAAAGACACCTTATCAGTACTTTTCTCAGGGTAAATCCAGAAACAGCTTCATACCAGCCCCTGTGAAGAAAGTTAACACTTTCCTGACTAAAAGCAGCACAATCTGCTGTCCATTCTTTTTTGACAAGCCTTACTGTCCTTGTACACATGAGGTAGATCTGCTTGCTATGCCTATTAGATTAGACTTTCTACTGATGCTTTGGCTTTATTTCTAGAGTGCTTGTCACTGACATAAGTCCTTAACCACATACAGGTCTTACTTTAAAACAGTCCTAACTGTGTAACAAAACTATTAGATTTCATTACAGAAAAACACAGGTTTACAACCTTTTTTTTTTTTTACTATTCCTTAATATAGTCTATTGCCAGCAGTGTAAGTCATATAATATACCATATATCATACCTTGACATGGATAACAATGGTCACTAATGAAAGGGGCTCCCTTTGAACCTTCCAAGAGGCACATACTAATTAAATAAAGGATTCTTTCCTGTGGGTTGAGGATGACCTTAATCTGCTAAGATTATCTGGGACATACCAATTTGAAAGATCTTCCTAATTTATACCGAAGTGCTACTCTTACCCAAAACTGCAAATTAAAACCAGTGCCTGGTTAACTTACATAACAGTAAAAAATAGAATGCCTTTTTAGTCAAGACAAAGATTTATGTTCATTGTCAGCATTAAACTCTCCCATCTGGTGAGATGCAAAACTTCGACAGCACTCAATTTCCAAAAGGAACAGAAAATTTAGCAATATAATATTATCAGTACATAAAACTGAACAGGCATGCTTTATATATGTCAGATATATTTTGCTTGTTTCTTTTAAAATTTACTTCTGGAGCTTAAGGAAAAAAGAAAAGGAAAGGAAAAAGGAAATCTAAAACCTATCCTGACGTAAACACGTTAGACAAGAAGAGAATACAGCTATTAATTATTCTTCAAAAATACCTCCTGGATTCACATTCCTACTCACCCTCTTCACTAGGCTATCTGAGCATCTTCTCGTAGTGCAGCAGGTGATGTGACTAACATCCATCATATGAGAACAATACAGGCACCTGGTCTTTAGGGAATTAGTGATAGGTATCTTCAGTGTGATACAAGTTGAATTTTTCCAGGAGTAGGGAAAAAAAATTCTTCATCTGATACACTTTGAATTCAAGAAAAAAATTCCTCAGATGTACTGGAAAGGTTTCTGTATTCATTAACATTTGAATTGCCATCTTTGTTAGTAAGTACAATTGAAAAACTCAAATACAATGTTGAAGCAGGATAGGAGACAGCGGATCTAACTTTGGGCCTTAAAATAAAGCATACAGTAAATATGAACCAGATATATTGTTCAGTATTTTCTACTCTTATACTTATTAAATTTCAGAATTTGGAAGTCATCTTGTGCTGATTAGTTGTGCATACCAAATATGAAATACTCTTCCTATTAATAATGTTTATCTGCTTTGAAACAACAGTGAGCTTATCTTTATATAACAAACAAAACAGGTTCTGGATTCTTTAAGACATGAAATGCATATGGATGTACTAAGACTTCTAAAAATGTGTGAAGGTGCAAAAATGCACAGAGAGATGAACATATTCTCCAACCTGAAATTTAGCAGTTCTATTCATGTACATTCTACACAGTGATGGATACACATATATATGTACCTCCAACTGGCTCAATAATTTCTTGATAAGCTTGATAGGTAAAGAAGGCTTTTTTTGAGTTATTTCCATTTTTTGTTTGCTGAGGCAGATATCTTTGTCTCTTATTATTAAAGACAAACAGTGTTCCATTGTGTTGCTCTATTGGGTGAGTGTTAGCGAGACTCAACTTTGAAACTAATAACTAAGACTTGCATGAATGAAGTAGTTCCACCTTTTAGTGTGTTTTTCACTAAATACATAATGGAAAATTTCCATTTTACTAAAAAGTATTAGCTGTGGTTTGAAGTAACTTGTCTCTTTCTGCAAGCATTTTTTTTTTTTAAACCCCAAACAATATTATTAAAGAATTTAACTTGTCTTATTGCCAGATAATTATTGTACTACTGTTTAGTTCAGTGTAGGAGTTGACTTAATTTCATTATTTCCTTTCATCTAAGTTAGAAGAGTCAGATATTCTGAAATATCGGAACAAGACAACTTCAAATGTAGTTATTGACTAGGTTCAGCAACCAATTCTGTATCAATATGTTCTAAAAGATTGAAGAATGCAAGATTCAAGATTAAGAGGATGCAGTCAATTGATTCACATATCCTAAAAAAAAAAAAAAGTGCTATTTGGATCACATAAGAGAAGACTAATCAAAACACGGGAAAAACTGTTAATTGCACACTGTAGATTGGTCTGGCTTCCCAACAGCCCAAGACAGTACAAGCCATAAGTAACTGCAACCAAAAGCTCTCAGCAAGGTTTTATTTCCCACAATAAGGAAAAGCCAAAAGAAAAAATGCTGCCCAACTCTTACAAACCTTTTTCAAGCAGGGCAGCAGTATAATCACATAATATGCAGAAAACTCTTCTACCTGGGAATCATCCCCTTTTATCCATCCTTTTCTGAACCACTCCTTTCTTAGGAAGGCACACAGCCCTCCAATCCTTCCAGGGTAGGACCTCTAAGTCTTTCCTGACCTTTGTGTACCTGTAATGTTGTACACAAACAAACAGCAAAGAAATATAGGAAGAAATTAATAAAAATAGTGTCAGGAAGCTGGAGATTACAGAACATCAGAAAAAATGTAGATGGAGTGGTATTATAAATATAAACAAGGTATTCTGATATTGTCTTGTTCTGCTCTATGGCTATTAGCACAGGGTTAAGTTTCAGTACGAATAATGGACCATACTTAAAAGTACTCCTCTCCCCCATCCCCAGGTCTGCATCTCATAATAGATCCATAGCAGAAAAACTCCAGTTTCACAAGAATTAGTCAACACAACAAATGCTAGAGAAAGTGTTGCACTTAGAACTAAAGTATTCAGAGATGCCTTTTCTTACTGTTTTGTTCCCGAGCTTTTAAAGAAGCTTGGCGAGTGGAAGGACAAATGAGTGAAACGGGGAAACACCTTTGAGACCTGCAAATTACTTAGCAGTGTGGACAATGGAGAGGAGAGAATCTGAGCAGTTAAAGATTCTGGGAATTGCCAAGTGAAAATAGCGGAAGGACAAACTTCAAGACATAACCTGATCAAGGTGAAAAGCAATAGGTTTTGTTTCTCAACCTTTTTGGATGAAATTAAGATTAATGTTATACAGACACAGCTTGATGAAAAGTATGACAGACAGGAAAGTAAAACATTACATTGTAACTTATTAACTTAATACAGTTATTTTCCATGGTATTTTTACAGCTCTTCCAGCTCTAAGGGAACATCACAAGGCTTATTTGACCTACAATTCTGTATACTAGATTACTCAAAAAACTATTTTGAGTTTTAGGTTCCAACTAAACTATAAGGATTAAAAATTATATACCATCAGCAAGTCTGAACACTGTGCTTGATAAAGAACAATGACACAGGCAAGGAGACATTCAGAATTAGGAAGCAATATGTGACAAGGAGTGGGTCTTCAAAAAAACCAAAACCAAAACAAAACTCAGTAGAAGACAGCTGGGGACACTGCTTTAAATATGGAATACTTGCAGTTCCTTCATTTGCTGCTTTGAAGCACCAACTCAGAAGCAGCTTTCAAATCTTTGAAATACTTGTACTTCCAGTCCCGATAAACCTCTCAATAAACAGTAGAGACTAAACAATCACCAAAGATAATTTTGTCTGTATTAACAGCCCCCCAGAAAACTGTGTTTACTTTTAAAGACCTAAATAAAAGGTACCTTAGAGATTCTTCCCATTCAGCAAACACTGAAATAGCACATGAAAAACAAAACTGTGCAAAATATATTGTGCATTTGAGTTTAGAACACATGTCGTCCTTACTGCCTCCTTGACTAGTGAATCCTATCCTTCCTAATGTTTTGGAGAAGTCTGAGATGGCGCCTGCACAATTTGATTTTGTGTAAAAATACACACCAAATCTGATTTCTGCTACATTAAGGAGTTCTCTGGTAAAATATATGACGCATGGAATGAAATAAGCTGTAGTTCTAGAATGAGTCTTTAAGCTTACTTCCTTTAGTACTTGACCACTAATATTAAAGACTACTGGATCAAAATACAGTTTTAATTGGATATATAGGACATGATACAGTGGTATAGTTAAACCGCAGGTTAGATGCTAAAATACAACATTGATTTGTATTCTTTTACTGGAAATATTTGTAATATGAAACTAGGATATAATACACTCATTTTTTATGCATATTCAGTACAGAGAAAGCTACTGCTGTCACCAGCTTAGACTCAAAGAGCATTCATCAAACAAATGCTAGATTAATTGGTTTGCTGTTTCACAGACTAAAATAAGATTACAGATTAATCTAATTCTCATTAATAGTGATGAAATGTTGATTATACAATCATTTCTTACACTGCTTATTGCTAGTGCACGTACACACAAAATTGTCCTGCCAGAGAATTTCTTAGAACAGCCTGAAGTAATTCTAATTGTTTAATGAATTCTGTTACGTATGTGAACTTGTCCAAGAGCACAAAACTTCAGTTCCATCTGAAGAACTATCCGTTCTTGTTGGCTGAAATGTTTGCACTAATAGGAACAACAGAGTGGCTAGAGGAAGGAAATTTCATTTGGCAGATAATTTTTGACATTCTTGTTTCTCAGGAAAAAGAGGAAGTGGAAGGTGGGACTGTAGAGGAATAAGACAAACTGGAAGAATATAGGTAGAAGATATAGCATGAAATGGGAGAAGAGAGTTAAACTGGGAAAATGCGAGATGCCAGACAGGAAGTTATTTGAAGCCAGAAGTCAAACCAGTTAAAAATTAACAACTGCAAGAAAATATGGTCGTAGTGTTTGGGTCAGATGTTGCTCTAAAAGTAAAAATAAAGTTTGGAAATACTTGAAAGCACATAGGGACTGCATAGGAAGAGGAACAGTTTCAATCAGTTTCATTTGAAATACTACATGTCCTAATCACAGATACTGTGAGGCTCACAAGGGCATTTCAGTTTGTACATTTTGGAGGATCCACGTATGCAAAGAATTCCTGGATTGTAAAGATTTCTCCATGTCAACATTCTCGCTCATTTTTACCAAAACCCATGCTTACCTCATGACAACAGCGACCTGACTCAGACTTCAGCTTACATGAACAGAACTCTACTTTGACCTAACCAGATCAGCTGTTGCTACATTTGTAAACTTAACTTTGATATAATGTGGGAATGTTGCTCTTGAAAGGGATTTAGGGTGGGTTCAGGCAAATGTAATGTCATCACTACCAAGTGCAATCTATTACTCCTGTTGCACTTACTTTTTGGCCCGTGGAAACATAAGCTCTGGCGACACTCTAGACCTTCATATGTCAAACTGAAGGTACTTAATCTCTATAGTCTTGAAAAATTGCACTAGTCTGAGAAAGCAGCAGGAAGTACTATTGGTTCCTCTACAGCAATAAAATCTTTAAACAGCCTGCAAAGGGTAAATCACTTTAGGTTCCTTCAAATGTCTGCATATAAAAATCAGTAAAATTAATGAGTTTAACAAATCAGTTATAAAAACTAACACAAACCCTTCACTTGCTTTCCTTTGGGATATCTGTCATAATGAAAGCTGCTTCTTATTGGTTTTTGTTTTCCTCCAGACAACTGAATTGTCTTTTTTCTTTCCTGTGATTTGAATGTGCTAAAAAAAAGGAGCATTTTCTCTCATGCTCTTCAAAACGCATGCTATGGATTCTTAGCAGCTAGTGAATTTAACGATCCTTTTTCTCAATTTCTTTCAATCCAAAATCATGTACACTGTCAAAAATTCCTCATTTCCTAGTTCCAATGAAACTCAATAACCTTTATCATACCAGAAAGGGGATCAAATTGTATTCTTTATTTTTTTTTAACCAGCAACCAATTTTCTGGTTGTAATTTCCATTGGAAAACTGGTAGCCTTTTGTGCATGTTCCCATTACCATGCTTCTATTTTTTTCTTCTCCATTTTCCTACACTTTTTTCTTTTTACCTCCAGTTCCTTTGTATCCCATTCTCCTCTTTAGCCATTTCTTCTTTTGCCAGAAATCCTCCCATGAGTTTCCCTCCCTACCCCACACACTGACTTAATCCCCGATTGTACAAGAGATGAGAGATTTCCCAAGAGCTGCACCAATAGCTTTCATTTTCTGGTTACATGAATTTTTAGGACTCCATCACATTTTGTCTGGGCAACTTTTTCCAGATTTTTCTCAATTAATTAATGTTGGAAGTCGGATATGCAGCACAGCCACAGAAAGACAAACAGTTTAAAAAATTGACTACATCTGTTATCTCACAAGCCCAAATTCGAACTTGAAACTAACACAGGAAGGAAATGTAAGAATATGAGGGCATTTTGTTCATTTATCTGAATGTAAAATGTTAAACTAGAAATTGATTCATCAGATGTTGTTCAAGATTTCTGGGCATGCAGTATTTCACCAGAATACCAACAATACAGATTACATTAAGGTAGTTACAGTAAATAAGAGTAGCAATGCATTTTATACCCCTAAAAGTTACTTCCCCAGCAATCAGGCAACCAAGGGCAAGTTTTCATTGCAATCCTGTGCAATCTTTGCAATACCAATGGACTTACGCTCCGAGTCAGGGTTGTCTTTTGGGTCTTTTTTGATTGTTTAAGTACAGAGTCAGAATGTATTTTTGGACTAATATAAAAAGGCAGTGAGTAATACAAGATGCCAACATGAAAGAGTATCATAGACAGAATAACCCTTCTCCTTATCTGCACTCACTTGACAAAACATTAAGACTTAGCAGGCAGGCAAGAAGATTCATTTCCTATGCAGGCAGACACTGTCACAGAACGACTTCCAAAGAGTTGACATTAAAAAGTTGCAACTGGACAGATATATGAAACTCAGAAGTGTTCAACACTCTCTGCTGCAGGTAACTACACTTTTCTAGTGAACAGAGGCTGTTCTATCCTGCCTTTCATTGATTTACCATTACTGAATGGATTCCTTATTTTGATAAAACATTCTTATGTTCTAGATAAGACTTTGACAATTCTTTACACTAACCTATGGAATTCAATTGCCACCATTAATTTCACTATGATATTTATCAGCAGAAGCTTTTTCCTGCAAGAACCAATTTATTTAATTGAATAGTTTAAAAGCTCCAAAACCACATACAAAAGATGAGGTTATACCTAATAGCTTTCAAATATACTTAAAAGCTTGAGTCATTAGCAGTTTCTTAAACTTGGAATTTTTAAGTGCAAATCAGAATTTATTGCAAGCTAGTGCTACATTTTTCACAAATTCATGAGGTGCTTAAAATAATATTCTGTATTTAGGAGTAAAGCCTGTACTTTATGTTTTCCTTTCGCTTTTTCCAATTTTGAAAAATATCATATATATCAATTCCTCAATTTAATACCCGAGCACGAACATCTTAAACACATTTATCATCACAATTTTCTTAGAAGGTAAATAAATCCGGTTCTTCACCAAAAAAAAAAAAAAAAAAAAGGCAGACAATTCCAGAAGAACTTGTATGCTGTAAGGCTGTTTCAGGTGAGATGGTTTTGGCTCCCTGTGCATTAGAAGAAATAGGCATCCAAGGATGGCACATAGAAAACTGCTTCAGTGCAGTAGCTAAAAGGAGATCACAGTTCTACACACAACAGACCTGTAGGTGAGGGAATATCATTCCTAATTCTTATCCTTGCAAATATTTTGAGATTTCCATAAAAAGTGAAATTTTTTGTAGATGACAGAGAACTCGCTGCAGAATGTCTTGAAGGTGAGCAATAAATTACTGCTGAGGAAGATATGGGCTCAAGTTAACTACAGGAGGGACTATCCAATTTCTTTGTGTCTAGTAACCAGCATATTGAAGAACAGAGGTATTACCACGATTTTTCCTCAGATCAGAGAGGTTCTGCACATGGTTGGATATGGGCTAAGTATGTATGTATGTCATAAGATCAAATACTACAAATGAAAAATGAATGAAGAATACCAGCAAACTTAGTTTCTTAGTTTATGCAAATAAAAGTGGATAAATAGATTCTTAAGATTTCAAAACCACTGCCTCTGACTCACATGGCAGTGGAAAACAGTACTGCACTGACAATCTGTTAGACGGTGCCGTTAACCTGAGATTATCAGTGTTTAAGAAAACAGCAAGAAGGGATAAACTGCAATGTACTTTTTCAGAATTATGATGAATGTCAAAAAAAATTAGGGAAAACCTCAGCTGCTTTGAAGATCTGAAGCAACCTTGCAGAAATCAATGGTAAAGATTACTATCAATATGTTTGGAAGAGGTCCAAAATTATTATCTCTGACATTAACATAAAGGAATTGCAACTGTTTGCATTTATATTTCCTTTTAGCAACAATGGGAGAATGTACTAGGACAGAATGTGGTTAACCCTTTCTCTGGCATGCATTATATCAATAGCTTGTATTATGGTTTTGGGTTGGGTTGTTTTATTCAATTAACAAACAATTCTGTCTCTGGAACTAGAGAGAAAAATATGGCATTTTAAATTATTTAGCATGTGAAGCCGTAGTCTAAATGCTATCACCCTCAGCCATGAAGTAAGGAGCCAGGAGCTTCCTAAGGAGTAAGGAGTTTCCTGAAAAAGACTACTATATAATACATAAAGATAATAAAAACTGAAGGAAAAAATCATGGAAGCTCTGTTTTAAAGAAAACTTCTATTGACTTCAGTGTAAATTTGTTGAGTTAAACAAGGTTAAATACCTCCAGATCAAATCTATTCATTCCAATTAAAAAAACTCACAATAAAATACAATGACAATGGCAGGCAAGATCAGATATTTTCACTTTGGTTCAGAGTGCATGATCCCCATCTTGAATTATGACTTTAAAACCTGAAACAATATTTAACCTTCACCTTGACGTTGCACAAGATGACAGCTACTGTACAACCCATAAACACAGGGTATCTAATAGGATATAAGATGACATGCCTATCAGATGAGTGATTAAAACCAGACATAATTGCATGTCTTAGTAATTACAATGGTTGTGGACTTACTCTTAGATGGGCTTTTAATAATTTCTGCATATCATTACATGCCACAAATAGCTTTACTCTAAGATATTAGAAATCACACACCAAAAAAAAAAGTTCAATCCTGAACAAACCCATCAAGTTTTGCAGTGTCTACTAGAAAACCATACAAACTGAACCAAAACCATTTGTGCTATTTACTACTGTGATAAATAATGCAACAAGGATAAAAATTAATAGAAATGAGAACAGAAAGAAAGCTGATATATTAAATACTCATAGTGTAACATCTCTTTCCCCATCTTCCTGTATGTTTCCAGTCTATTCCAGAATACACTAAGTTGCCGATAAATGATGTGAAAAAAATCTACTGTTTTACAGGTCATATTTATGTAGTTCAGACCATGAAGTACAAAAAAAGTTCTACCCAGTATAAATACATATGAATACTGTGCTCACTCTAGCAAAGCAAGTTTCTAGTTGTTCATTAAACAAGCTTCAAGTAACAGGGTTAAAACCAAAAAGATGGTAAAAGTCTTCTATAAGACACACAACCAACTAAACCCCCCTTTCAGAGAGTGGAAAGATGAAGTAAATCCCCTGAATTCATAATTTGTGTGACCCTTAATACTTAGAATTAAACAACAATTGACTACCTGTAATTATGCCAGGACTCTACATAATAGGTTTTTTTTGTCTAGTATTGGAGGTTTTGAAACACACCCAAAGACTGAAACACATCTGGAGCTTGCAACCATCTGCATTGGCAACTTCCAGTTAGTCCTGTTTTCATTGTAACCCATGTCAAAACACTGCTTTGAAATACACCCGGAAAATTCAGAAAATCTGAAGTCCAATCTATATATGAACTTCATGGCTAAGGACGTTATAAGTTACAATGCAACTTGTCCCAAACCACACAAAACCAAAATGATTCAAAGCAATCTTTAGTATAAGCAAAGTGTAAACTCATCTGTGACAATTATTCAAAGTGTTTGAATTTCACTATATTCCAATAGTCCAAATTATAAAGACACCATTTTGTTTCATGGCCTGAAGAAAATATCACTGATCGTTTTTAGTATCCTGGAACAAGCAGATCGGTAACAAATTTTCATGACAGACACACACACTCAATGAGATTATAAATTAGTTTCCCAAGAGAAGGCTCACTAATAAGATTACATCTAAAATTTAGGTCACTTAATTTTAAGACTCAGCTAATGGGCTAAAAAAAAAAAAGAGTATAACTTCATAACATAAATTCAGGTTCAATCTTTTTTACCATAAACATTAGCACCATTGTAAAGTTGCAAAGAGTAAGCTTCTTGTAAAATTAAATGATCTAATTGTAAAATGCATTTCATATCTCCTTGCAGGGAGGTTATTTCTAAAAGAAAATAAAATATTCTGTATTACATTATAAAGTTATAAAATTTAAGCAATTAATTTTTAGTGCTGTATGTCTGATGTCATTGAAAAGATAAATGTGTAAAACTTTTCAATATGATTTACTGATTCTATTTCAAACACACTGCTTCCTTTATTTGCAAATGTATTTACAATACCAGAACTATCCCTCAATTAAATTAAATTTAAATTTTCTGCTTCAACGTTCAGAGATGATGAAAGAATGTGTAAGTCCTATAACTCCTTGACAATCATATGAGAAAAGTCACAGCCTCATAAGGTCAGATATAGGCCATTTGGCTTGTCTTACACAGAAATAATGTATTCCGAACCCATACTCCTAACTTGTTCTGAGTACTAAGGAAAGTTCTTAAAGAATATACCAATAAATTTTCCACCTACATGGCAAAGAAACATTTTTAATGTATTTCAAATCCCTCTCCTCAGTCTTTGGCAGTGCCTACAACTCACCATTTCCATTCTCTACCGTGGCCAGGGGCTGTCCGCAGACTGCTGTCTTTCTCAAGGTATTCATAGTCCTTTGAACTTCTGCCAGCAGCACCGCTTGCATTGCCTCAATAATCTGTCATAAATGCAAATTATTATTGGATGGTATCAGTACTTCAATTATTTATCTAAGCATTTGACAATTTTAAATAATTACTACAGAATTTTCAGACTGTTCCAATGAATGTCATTAGAAAGTCACCACTCATCGATAACTTTCAGACAATGACAATATGTGTCTCTATACGCGTACTGAGAAATAGTCTTAACTGGGTAGTGATAAAATGGTGTGTGTTCTCAATTGTGACTGTTTCCACTAATTAAATATTCATGTTCTTTCATCTCAAAACTGGAGTAACTTTTCTACCGCCTCCTTGATTTCAGGGGGTCATAACAATATATGTTAGTAAAGCACATGGCGGTAACAGCTAATATCATCTTCATTTTTTCCTAGGATGTGTGCATAAATGCTTTATATACTGAATAAGGACCTTGCATGTTGACTTTTTCAGAATTTTTCTTATCTAGTGTCTCTCTGAAAAGCTTAAAGAATGTTTTGTGATTAGTGGTGATTCTCTATTCCTCTAGCTCAAACATGATCATGCTGTATTTTTTGTTTAACTTGAAGACAAATACCATTCCTCAAACTCTTCTTAGGAGGAAGATCTGTTGGAATTACAAACAGCCTATAAATGGCACTTGTGATAGCTGATACACCACATATTTGTGGTATTGAAGAAAACAGAGTATTGAGACTCTTTACTTTAGCAGAGAAGCTCCAGAAGAACTGAGAAGGTCTGAAGAGCTCAGATGTTTATAAAGCACAGGAAGACCTTACACTATGGATCCAATCTTTTGCAATCCTTACTCAGTTTAACTTTCAGCATGGTGCAGAACGGCAGCATGCATGCTCTCTCCTCACTTGCTATTTGCTTCAGAAAAGAAATACAATTTTTCCCCCCAGTAGGAAGGTGTTTAGTCTAAATTACAAGAGATTTCCTGAAAGACAGAGAATCTTAAGTTTCCAAGACAGTGCGCTCCACCTCAACTTAAATACAAATTTAAATTGACAATTTTAAGGTAAATATGTTTATATTATAAACATTTTATATTTA
>NW_010224906.1:79618-89668 GCF_000690775.1 Eurypyga helias
TCTTAAAATTATTTAAGCTATATATATTATATGAATTTAAGTTGATAAGCAGGCTCCCTCCAACTGCCTGGAAGAGAGTGAGTTTCATCTCTCTAATCGAGTACAGTGAATTCAAGTGCTGTCCTCAATCACATTTCTAGCTGCCCTTGTAAATTCAAATCATTAAGTAGAACAAAGGCTGTAGGTGTCCTTTGTGACAAAATCCTTTATTGTAGACAAGTATACCATAGTCAGGTCCACAGCGTGAGAGTTCACAGCAAGTGAACCCAGCCCTATGTGTTTTGACATAGCAGGAACCTTCATCTTGTTATAATAGCACTTTATTTTACAGGAGAAACCAAAGGCAGTTTGCAATTCCTCACATCCATACAACCCTGAGCTTTGGGGATTACAGATCCTGACTAACAATATATCTACAATAATTAAGAAAGAGAGGGAAAAAACACAGACATGTCACTGTCCTGGGAAAATTTTTTGACAAAAAAGAAACCTTGTAAGGTACACAAAAGAATTGCACGTTACGTTTTTCTCATGGTGTTCTGATCTACTGAGAACTTGTCACTAGTCTGGATCAGATATCCATTCCCTGTACCATTGCTGTGCATGCCAGCCAGGCAGCATTTGTAACATGTAATTTCCTCTTAACACCTTAAACCAAAAAAACAAACATGTAGCAGATGGCACAACATGATATTGTAGGGGCACCTGTACGTCCCTGCATGTTACTTGCCTATCAGCTAGTTGAATCTGCATTTCCACAGTGCTGTGTGGTTTTACATGTTTAATTTTGTCCTCTCACTGTCTTACCCAAGAATTCGTATGCCCCATCTATCATTATCACCAAGTTTAAAAATCTCCAGATTTGTCTGTTTCTAACAGAAAAACATATCTACACAAACACCTTTCATTTTCTCTGATAGATTCCACTGTATCTTTAGCATCCTTCTGAATTACATACACATCGACTATCCTGTTGCCCAGTCATATGTGTGTTCATTTTTTTTCCCCCCATAATTGTAAACACTATTGTAAATACCATCTACTTTTCAGTTTGGATCATGAAATATGACAGAAGTTAGGCTTCTTCTATGCCTGAGAAAACATAAATAGCCTGTGTCCAACTTTAAATACGAATATTAAGGAGTGAAAGGTAATTGTTTGGCTCTGCAGCAGCAATACCAGAGAAAACTCAAGAAGGCACGTGAACATAAGTTGAGACAATCTGTAGTGTTACGTCCATACTAAGTTATACTGGCTTTCCTTTTTACACTTTGTCAATTACTTCCAAGGATTACTATTCTCATGGTAACAAGTGGTCTAAGGAGAGAAGTCAATAGACATCACTCCTGGTTACTGCTTGGGCCATAACCTCTACAGGGCTGGGCCTTGCAGAAACTGCCTCCCAGGTGCCTCCCGAACACTGTCACATCAGGGAGCAAAAAAACACAGATCAAAACATCAGCCTTGTATTATCCAGTCTGCTTTCCTCTAATTCTGGATAGCAACTATCAGGAGAGTTGTCTAGCCCCTTATACTGAAGTCAGTTGGATTCAGGTAGAGGCCAACATCGTAAAAACAAGTGCGTTCAGGGCTTGCTAGAGGAATTATTGGAATCTTGGGCACGAGTAAAAGAGGTGCTAGCCTATCAGTAATATTCTCTGCAATGCTCTTAAGATGAAGTGGTCTGTGTTTTGAAAGTAAATTCCTCTGTAATACAGCTCAAATTCATCCCACTTTATTTTAGATATTAAGTAACTGAAGTGAAAAAAAACCACAAACCACCACCAAACAAACGGGTGTGGCGTAGGAATCAACATAAAGAGCTGAGAACATCCTGTGATTATTTATTCCTCCTAAAATCTCACTATCTTTTTCCACTTTTGTCTCTTTTTTCCCCACTGATGAAAGAGGGGGGCTAAGGTAACAACATTTCTCATACAGATAATTATGTCAGAGATCTACATATGGCATCAGCACTTTTCCTAACGGGAGGCTGTGCTAAATATCCTGCCAATAATGGAGGATGCAAGTTTTCTTGTACAGAAAAGGAATACTGCAACATCAGAATGACCGTAGAGGACTTCCAAATCCAGACCTAAATATTGTACATGGTATAAACTGTATTTCTGATGACGCTCCTCAATTAATACATCCAAGTTGTAACTAGGTCTTATTTCTTGGGACTATACATCAGAAGCGTTTCAAGGATAGCGCTGACTCATGTCCAGGTAGCTCAGGACTAGGAAGAACAGAAGTCTGACTGCCACTGGTCGCAAAGGCATTGGTAACAAATTTGGTACAGCTCAGATATTTCTGTGCGGTCACACCACTGCTGTACAAAGGCAAAGCACTGCGGCCCCGTAGACTCATGGGCACCCTGCACGGGTGGCAGACTGCCTGCATGTTGTCTTGCAACTCACTTCCTTGACCACCGATGTGAAGACTGTACACTTAATGTTTTATCAGTGGAACTACTCACCTTTTAAAGTTCCATGCAAAAGTTCACTGCCATGTTTGGTACTGAATTTCTTTAATGAGAGTACACTGAGAATGGCAGGGAGGGAGTTGAGATTGTTTACTCAGTTTTACAAATGGTTGTCCAGCTCAGGGAGTAAGACACATTGTAGAAGGAAGCTTACTTGGTCTATAATAATTTTTTGAGCAGATAAAGGACTTCAGTATTCAGGAAAGTCAACATGAAAAGAACTTCTTTGCTCAATGAGATTTAAAAAGATCTTGGAGCAGGAGAAAAAAGGAAGCACATTATTTCCTACTCTTCCTCTTGAAATGCCTGAACAAAGGTATAGTGAGAGAAGGGGTATAGGAAAAAGACATTTCAACATTTATCAATTTAAGACTAAGGAGCTAAGAAGAGCAAGGAAATAATTATGAAAGAAATCCTGATGGAAAAAATATCCTTATATCTGCTAACGACTGCAAAGTTTTGACTGAACCACAATTTGACTATTCTGATAACTTTTTTTGTTTGTTTGTTTTATTCTCCCTTTCAGCTCCAAAGGTTCCATAAAGCTGCAATAATATAGTAGTATTTAAAAAATTATAATGAGATACCTACTACAGATATAACTGAGGCTGAACAGGCTATTTTAAATATAGAGTAAGGACAATTAAGGGTACAAATGAACCCACTGTTTCCCCTCACTAAATATTTCAGGTCAAGCTTTTTAATACTATCTACCTGAAAACACAAGCATGCTTAAGTAGTTTCTGGGCAGGATGGGAATGTGGCAACAAGTTATATTTTATCTGAAAGAACAGCAAAATGCATGACAATGACCTTTCCTTTAAAATCATCTGGTGGAAAAAATACTAGAAAAATATTTTAAAAAGATAAGCATTTTTAAAATTTAAGACAGTAATAGACCTCTGTCAGCCCTTCAACAAGAGAGTAGAGCCCTGATCAATCATTTGCAGCAAGTTTTTTCAGTTTCCTTGTTTGCACAGAATCTGTTTCAGTACTGTAAGGAGATGAAGAATCAATGAATGGCAAGTCCTTTGGGTCATGTCTGAGAGTCAGTCTCCTCCACTGAAGATAACAAAAGTTTTTAAAAGCAGGGTAACTAGTGATGTTTTGGATAAACGTACAGGAGTCCTTTATCAGGCTGCTCAGTATTACTAAATTGGCCATGCATCTGTGTTTGTAAAATAAACGTTTAACAAATCCAACCTATGAACAAAAACTGTAATTTTTTTATAAATCATTGGTTGCTGAATACCCATACCTATTGTCAACATCACAATTTATTTGGAATGCTAAAATGGTCACAGCAGTTTGGTTGTAAACAACCCAAAACCTGCACAAAAAAGCAGGTTAACAAAGCTGATTGCAACTACAAAGCTGTGTCTAGAAAATGTTTACATTTGAGAAGGATTGATAGCATGTTTTTTTGCAGTACTTGACAATTTCAGTGTCTTAAAGTCTGTTCATAGGAAAAAAGCATGAAGCAGCTTATTCCACACCTTATCTTCCTGCACACTAACCTCCTGTGGTAGACCATTATCATTGTACAAACTGATCAGACCCTAAATTAATTGGAAAATATAAATACATAGATCTCAGTCAGCTATACCACAAATACACATCTCGTGGATATGCAACTCTACTCCAGAAAGTTTCAGTGGCCAAACAGGTCAGTAAGATATTATATAGATTTCAAATGACAATTGTATCTATTGAAACTGAGGTCCTGTATTCAATTTTTGCATTAAAAGGATTCAAACAAGGAAAAATCTTATTCTAAGAGAAAGAGGGACAGCTTGCGAGAGAAGAATGTTGAAATAACATGGAAGATGTGCAGACCGTGGTGATGTAACACACAATTGATAAGCGCAAGACAAAATGCTGAATTCAATAGAATGTGAATATTTGTAGAACGTATTATTCTCTGTCTAATAGAATAAGACACCATCACTGAAGTATCCCTGCACACTGCAGCTCTGGAAAATACTCTTTGCCTTTGAAAAGCAGCACAGAGTTGCATTCAATTTAAAAAGTAACGCCACAGAATAAACTTCTACCAGCTATTTACCTTTTCTGGAGTAAAATCCCTTGTGGTCATACTATACTGTGTTGAGTTTCATACTACTGAATATTAACTCTCTCAAGCAACCACACAACTTTATTTAAATGCATATTTCCAAAATGAAAAATGGTCTCTGGATTGCACCATTCAGACTATGTCACAGTTACCTGTCAACTCTCAAGAAACGGTAATTTATCTCTTAAGATATAAGATTCTTCACTAACAATAGGCATGAGCTTCATCTGACCTGGGAACCTACATCTTAGTTTACCAAGCCATTCTTGCAGAGTGTTCTAACAAGTAAGGATTTGGGATTAATTATTTATCCGTTCAAGAAAGCATTTTCTGTTTCTTCTACAATAATACACTGGTATATGACACTGTCCTTATTTTGACCTTTATTTTTCTTCAGCATAAAATGGTATTTGTTATGCAAGTTACATCTGGTCGTTAGAGAACAGGTACCAGTTTTTAAGCCCATCCTATGAACAAGATCACCTAGATAAAAGACTAGTAGGGCAGTTACTGTCCCATATCTAAACATGTATTTAATGCAAAATAGTTTCATGAGTAGAATACTTCATGCTGAAATAACAATCTGCTTTCCATAGACCCGAATGGCATAAATTATGTAACAATTTCACCATAAAACCATAAGTATTATGCTAAATTACAGATTCCAAACACCAAATTATAGCCAACATTACTTAAGGATTACATTGCAAAACCAGACATGGAGTATTTTCTACCTTTATAGATTGGTCTCTCCAACAACAAATGAGTTTCAGCAATGAAACACTCCCGAAGTCCAGGGAATGATATCTACTTTTACCTGAAAAACATATACATAAATTGTGAACTGACAATAGACATAGACATACACAAATAGAAATATGTTTAATTCACTTTGTTAACAGAGTTCTGGTATACCACAGAGTATGTTTTCATTGTGAGTTTCCAAAGATATTGAGAATACTTTCTGATTTGGATTACTGCTATGGTGACTGAACCCAGCACAACTACTTCACAAGGGATTCACTAAGCAAATCCTAAACCTATTTGAACATGTGTTCCTTTACATTTAAAACAGTGTACATTCAATAGCATTTTGCATAGCTACAGTTCTGCCTGATTTACTTTTCTGCTATAGGGCAACAATACTGGTGTGTGCGGTCAAGATGTCACATAGCCAGTGGCTCACCTGTTACGGTCGCAGCTAAGAGAGGTGTTATATTTATGGATGCGCAGGTAAGTTTTATTACTGCCCATCCTGATTTTTCAAAGCAAAGCAGAGCCTGAACTGGCAGCTGTGCTGGTTTAGTCCACTTTTTCTTCATTTGGACTTCGACAGATGTGACATCTGACTACCTTACTACAAAGTTTGTTGCCAGACATGTAACTTGGGTAAATTGATTGTAGAATACGTCAAATCCACAAAAGAGTCTGATTGCCAGTACCATATAATGGCATGAGCAGAGGAAACCAAATTGTAAGTAAGTAACTGTGTTTCAGTAACACCAAAGTTCACAAGTATCCTGGTCACACAATGCACAGTCATTTGCCTAAATGTTGGATTCCTGCAGCAAAGAGTCACGTTGCAAAGACAGCACACACACACACACACCCCTCCCTCCCCACTCGAAACGGATTCCTTTAGAAGGAGCCTACTGAGTTTGCAGTTGAGTTCCCCCGTGTGGAAATCCTGTAGGACAGAACCAGCTTTGCAAAATCTTGGATGTGAAGAGACACTTATGCAACAGTGATTTGAATTAATGGCTTTTATCATTCCTACTGATTCAAGAGCTAACCTGAGGCTACTCTGCTCTGAACACAAAGCAAGTGTCCCCATCGATCAAGAATAGTACAGCCAATACGGTACATATCATCCAGCCTTGCTCTCTGCTGCAGTGGTTAAGTTTCATGTCCACATATGCAAAAAAACATTAAGGACTCCTGTCTTAATTTGATTTTGTTCCTATCTCTTTGCAAACATGTAAATATATACAGGAAGTCCAGAAACCAGCTGAATCAAGATTTAACATTGCCTGTTCTGCTGTCCAGTGTGTCATTCCTAAATTGTCTGTGAGATCTCAGGTAAGATTTTAATTTGTCGATCCAAACAATTGTGTGAACTGCAAGATATGGGGTAGGAGTTATATTACCTTAGAGGTTTCAGGTCACTTAATAAAACTATTTTGTGTGCACAACACCTTAACCACCTCTTCATCATTTCCACCCGTTTCATCTACTTATTTTTTGTTGTCATTTGATTTTATGTTCCTTCTCTTCCTTCCAACAGCCATTCCTGACAGTTATAATCCATACAAGAGTTGGAAAAGAAAAGGCACGCTAAAACCTGATTGCACATGGGGATGTTAAGGTTTATTTACATAGCAGAGGGTCAAGATCTGACTTGAAAGAATTTGTGTTACCAATCCAGACAGGACTATTCATCCTGTAATCAGTCTACAACAGAAACACTGTATTTATTAATTAATGCATATTTAAATATCCATACTGTGTTTAGGTTTTTATTTAAAAATTCTTTGGTTAGTTGCTTATGGTAAAAATAATCTTAAAAGCCAAGGTTGGCGAACAACTGCCTGTGGGACATTAACGTGAAGAGATCACTATATCCCACAATAAGCCAAAAGTCTAAGGGCTTTATTGAACAGTCAAGATGACTCCTGTATTACTAAGGCAACAGTTTGCTTGAAGGGCTGTATATATTATTGGGCGGCCACGTAATAGTGATGAGGGAGAAGGGGGAGGGGGGAGACAATGGTGTTTGTCTTATTGCATTTCTGTTTTTCAGACTGCTAGGAAATGTCTTTAGAAATTCAGCTGAATGCTTTACCATCCTTGATTCCAGTATTCCTTAATACTCAATATTTTGTTTAGCATGGTTTTGTGATATTCACAGAAGAAAACAGAATAATCTAGTTTTGTATTTGCAAACTGGACCTGCTCGAAGCTAAAGAATATAGTTTTGAGGTTGGGTTTGGGTTGGTTGTTTTGTTGTTTGTTTTTTTTTTCATTATTGAAGTGAAATCGTCTATTTCAGCAACAAAAAACATGCAAAAAACCTAACCCTTAAAAGCTAATACTGCCACTCCTCCATATACTTACAGCTTGGTAACTCTCCATAAAAAACAGGGAATGAAGGTGTTGCTGCTTCTATATTTCGCCACTTGTCATGTGCAGAGTCTAATTTCTGTGGACTAAAAAATATGAAATTATGAAACAAAACCTGAATACTTACAAAAATATTTTCTCTCAACACACGTTTTTTAAGGTAGGTACTCAATTACTATTTAAAGTAGGTGCTATCAATTACTACCAAACACAATATATTTTCTGCTCAAAAGTCACTTTTGTTCTTTTGCCTACAGCTTAGTATTGAAACACTCACATGTACACAAATACTGAAAAGTACCATCCATATGCAGAAACTTTACATTTGGCTCAAAACTTATAGTTACCTTTTATGCTGTATTACAGAAACAGTCATATATGAAGAATTGAATCAAAATGTCATTTTCACAGAGGACCTGTGCTGTTTTTTCTATTAGATAGGAAAAAAAGTGCAAGGGAAACTAACAGCTTTATTTTACAGATTTCCATCTTTTCACAGTATTGAATAATTTAGAATGTTATTGCAATACTTAGGACTTCAGTAGATGGCTACAATTTAAGAGACTGGTATGCATATGTACTGCTTTTCAGTACTTTGTCACTGAGTCAGCAACCTAACCCTTGAAGATGAAGAATATGCATGGAGGGGAAAGGAAGTGAAAAGCCTCTCCAAACCCTTTCAACATTTTAAACTATTTTAAAATGACATTTAAAAATAGTTTATGTGGGGTCACTATAACAAGGTATTTAAAATAAATAATGTATTACATCTTTCAAATTCACTACAATCAACAGTAAGTCATAATATTTCAGAAGCTTTGCAATACTAAAAAACTCTGAAAAGTTTCAGCTTGAGAGCTTTAAGTTACAGATACAAAAGCAGAGGAAAACAAATTCTTTTCAGATCTTTTCTTACCAGCTTCTTTCTGTTTCTGTCCCTCTCATATTCTGACACTTTTTTTTTTTCCCAACCAGATTAGTACTGGTCTGATAACATGTCCTTAAATCACATCATTCGCTGCTTACTATTTTTACATTCCACAAATTTCATTACCCAATCAAATAGCTAATAGTTCAAGAAATACCATAACCTGAAACTTGCTGATCCAAAATAGGCATAAAACATATTACAGCAAGTAGTAAAGAATTTTTCAACCAAATGTTTTTCATTGGGGAATGATAATCTGTCAAACCCATGATTTAAGAAGAATCATATATATACACATATATATAGAAAGACAGAATTTCTGCCCAAAATGAGAATACCAGACTCATCCAAGAATACCCAATAAGCTATGAGCTGACCAAATGCATTTTTCCAGTTCTGAGGGCATGTATATACATATGTGTATTTTATTTAATAAAAAGAAATTCCTTTCACTATTTTTTAACAGCAAAATCAGATATGCTGAAGAACAGGAATTTAAACTTTATTATCGCATTTCTCAGATCAAGGTCATAGTTGGCTGACACTAAAATAATTCTCCTTACAGCCCAATAAATATTTCATTGCTATACACAAAGTGGGCCAGCAGTAGCAGAAGAAAGCTGGAATCCCAAAACTACTACTAAACCAGTAGTAAGACACTGTGCTGCATTACAAAAAATAAATATACAAATCCATTCTCCAGCGTCAAAGTAGGCAGAAGTATGGGTATCAGCTGAATATACATTAAACAAGTGTCCCAGTCACTGGATAATATGTTCAGATATTCTTTCTCCTGCTTCTAATTTAGAAATTTAAAAACATCAGGGTTTGTACCAGCATGCTAAGAGAAAATAAACTTTTATAGGATGGAGAAACATTCTGACTCTGCCAATGGATAAGCTATTGCAAGGACATTAGAATGCATTTTATCTCTCATATTAGTAACTGAATTAGTGAGAGTTGTTTGTACTGCAGTAACACTTTAGAGACCAGGACCCTTACAAACTGTGAAAGCTGTTCTAGTAACTCTTTCTGCAAATTCCATGACAAAATAGAATTCAGTATGCTGTTTTTCCCTTGAGCATGCCATAGTTTTAGTTAAACCAACTGCTCCAACAGGTCTGGCTATATGCTATACTTTTAGAATGCAAAGTGGACAAAATAGCATTTTCTTTCTTGGTTTCTTTCAAATGTTTTATTAGGCAAAAGTACATATTTTAAGAGCTCATCATAACAAAGAAAATTCATTCCAACCCTGAATATGGAATAAATAATGAATAAGGATAAATCATATAAGAAGATTTAATGAATGAACACAAATTATGGTATTTCATTCAGACCCCAATTCTTTGCAAGAGGAAGAGGTGAAATGAAGGCTGAACTCTAAAATAGTGGCAAATAGGCCAAGTCCTGTTCATGCTGTGCTTATTACTGGGGAGGAGG
>NW_010224906.1:89703-98965 GCF_000690775.1 Eurypyga helias
TCACAGGAGAGGGGTTTTTTCCCTAGGTGGAGTGAGGGACATAACTTTGTATACACTTCACTGGTTTTGAGGCAACTGGTTTTGTATGCTGTGTGGTGTGGTCGACACGCTGCAGGGAAGGGATGCCATCCAGAGGGACCTGGACAGGCTGAAAAGGTGAGTCACTGCCAACCACATGGAGTTCAACAAGGTCAAGTGCAAGGTCCTGCACATGGGTTTGGTGAACAACAGAAGTCTGTGGACAATATCCATTGCCTGATTAGTATGCTCTTTTTGGCTTGGTCATTAACACTGAGCATACTATTTTTCCTTTAATGCTGAAAAAGTATTTAGTGAATAAATTTGTTTTGAGTAACACAAATATTATTTGGGATGATTCTCACAACATAAAGGCTGATGAGGCATTCATTCCAGTAGCTCCCATCACTACTGTGGGGGTTGTACTTCACACAGTGTAACTAGGACAGACTGTTCTTGACTCTCATGTTTTATTTATCTGTGGAGCCAGGGGTTTCATGGTAAAAGAGTTATATTGCTTACAGAGAGTGAAAGTTAAAACAGCACAAATGTGCGGATGCCCACCCCAAATATGCCTGGAGAAACCTCATTATTCTACTTAGTTTAAACTATGAAGAGAAGCGTGATCTCTGGAAAAACAGGATGTGAAGCTGGATAATTCAAATCTTTGTTGAAAAACACTTCTTGCACCAGTTTTCTCAACTGCTGAATAGAAAAATAAAAAGATACTTAACTTTATACCAACCTTGTGTTCAAAACCATCCTATAAAAGAGCTCCAAAGAATGAATGTAAACTGTTGCACAAGTCCATATTTAAGTGTTTGATATTTCCACTTTTTAACCACTCTAAAGGAAGACTCATAATGAAAAGATACCTACCTTTCCATTTCAGCTGTAACTGCTGAAGGTATGTTAATTATTCTGTTGATTAAAGCTACTCTGCTAAATAGACAGAAGACTGTTTCCAGTCCCTTCATTCCATAAACATTGTTCTCAGGTTCATCCTTCTTTCCAGTTTGTCCTTCAGTTGCAACAAGGTACTTGTTTGATAAATCAAGAACTCTTTTTGAAAACAAGTTCATTACTGCATGTTCTTCTAGCACACCACAATCAGTACATTTCCATCCTGGTAACATTAACGATAGGTGGTCTTCATTTGACACAAGTCCAAAAGAAACAGGGTATTGAAGTCTTGAGATATCCAAGTGTCCAACACAAAGACTGTCTATTTCTTTATCTACACCCCATGGTAAGAGACATGACAAAAGCAGTTTAGCTGTATCGGTGGTGACGTTCACATCAATGTTTCCTGATGGCTGCATTCTAATCTTTCTTGAACTCTTCATTTTTTTCTGTCTTTTCATGCCACCACTTTCTTCTCCAGACCTACGTGCATTATTATCCCTACAGACCTGGTCTGAAGAAGCGGTATCTACTTGCCCATCCACTGGAGGTATGGAGACAGCAGTTTTATTTTTCTTTAATGTCAGTGTCCTTTTCTCTGTAGCACTTTTGGCTCTTTCTAGACTGGCATAGTTGTGGAATGAATTCGATGACTTTAATCCATTGAAATGAGATGACAGCAGAAGTTCTTCAAGTTTCTCCAGATCAAATAAGAGAATATGAAAGTTTGCATTGCTCCATTTTGTCTTAACTGGTAAAATAGTAAAGGGCTGTTGGATGCAGCTGGTATCAGCTAACTGAAAGAAAAGTATTAAGTGTACAAACACAAATCCATAGTATTGTATTTTTCAAGATATCAGCATAGAATTGCATATGGAATAGACCAAACCTATTAACTCCTTTAAATTCAACTTAACTATATTTATCCACTTCTTATCTAGAAAAAAAAATATTTTTTTCCTTGGTAATTTAAGATAACCAGAGACATATGCATGTAAATACTATGATACAGGCTCCCTAACTTCAATTACATAGTCATGCTGTGGATTGTATCCATCTTTGCTAAATCTCTAGACTGGTATTGTTTCTGCTAGGTCTCATTTCAAGCTGACAGGCTTTTAGGAAACTTAAATAATATGGTGCCTTTTTTTTTTTCCAAAAATAAAGCTAGGGAAACAAACTATCATATTGCAAAATTCTTGCAAAATCTGAGAATCTGTATGCCTTTCAAAGACATGAAATGTGTCTGAGACAAAGACTATTCCCTTTTGCCATTTAAAAACACATCTCAAAGTCACAGATTTGTAACTCCTGAATGTTTCATTATTTAAATGCTAAATCAATATTAAAACCAAAATTTATATCTTTTAGAAATAGAACTAACTTTTATTTTGCCAGTGTCCATACTGCCATAGGGTAGATACTGTGCTGTGACAAACTCCTAAGGATGGGATGTCTTTGGACATGTTAAAAAGCAATTCCTTATATGGATATCACAAAAGAACTTACCCACACAAATACCCATAAAAAACAATCTGCCCTGGACATCAGAGTCTTAGGCAGAATGTTGTCTAAGCATAGAGAAAAAAATACAATATTTGAGAAGATAAGCTAAGCTAAGAAAGTCTTCTCTATTAGGACAAAATCTATAGACCAGATACTCTCAAATTAGAACCTATGGAAAAAAGGAAAGAGCAAAAATTAAGAAAAAAAAAATCATATAAAGCCATGTGAATGGAGGATACATGCAGTCAGGAATAGGATTCTAAGGATGAACAAGTCAAGTTTGTAGAAGAGCTATTACTTTCCTTCACAGGAATCATGCTGCACTACCAAGCAACACTCCATGAAGGTAGTGGGAGGATCATCCAACGGTAAAGCTAAGTTATGGTACTGTGATACAACCTCTTATCTCAGAATCCTATTGTATCTATTAAAGAGGGATCTTCTACCTTCAGGGGAACAGCAGACATGAAGGAGTATAAATTCCTTGCTGATGCTTTTGCCCTTTTCTTTAAGTGCTTATGACTTGTATGTTTTTATTGTCTGCACAAGCTCTCAGCACTGTGTTTAGCCTAGCTATTTCACCTCTACTAGCAGCATGAATGAGCAGAGAGACAGCATCAGGAAGCAATTTTTCAGCCCAGTGATACTTATGGAAGCTGGCACAATTGTTTGCAAATCACAAGTGATATATATTTTCTGAGATCACGTTAGTTTTAATTGTCTTGTGAAATATTCCACTAATATTGTTACTTTTACTAATACTAATAACTCTTTCTACTGAAACTAGCTGAATCTTAGAAGAAACCATCAAGAGTTAGTAAACAGGGCAACAGCTGGCTTTAACTTGAATACAATGTTGATTAACTCATCTTTCTCAAGGCCACTCCTTACCTAACTCTTTTTACATCACAAACTATGATTTTATAGTATTAGCTATTTTTATACTGTTAATATTGTAGTGGGGAAAAAAAAACCCAAACCACTACACACACAAACCAAAACCAAAACAAACAAATAAAAAAAACACCTGCAACAAAACACAAAGAAAAAGCTTGACTAAGTTATTTGACTATTTAGTTTTGGGTAATAATATAATTTGGCTTTCTGTTATTTAGAGAACGATGCTCCACCAGATGAGGATGCCCTCTAAATACATAATCTTATTTAAAGATCTCCATAGGGAGTCATAAGTAAGAGATTATAGCCGCTTGTTCAGGTTTTCTTCTTATCCCTTTCCTTTTTCTTTTTTAAAAAAATAATACATTGTAGTTAAGCACTAGGATTATTTTAATCTTTAATTATGCTCTTTCCTAATACAAGAGGAGAACCCCATGGAATGCAAACACTGGAATTCACAAGCCTACTCTGACATTAATAGAAACTATTATTTGGTACATTGTTTTCATTTTCTCTGTTCTATGTATTTATATTTGGTTGATTAACATTTAGAAACCTTTAGGGAAACCACAATACAAACAAAGGAAAATACTGTGACAATGTCAATCTGTTGAGGCATCTGGTGATGCTACTGTGTGTGAAGTCACAATAAACGTTTATTGGCAATATGAAAGCTTATTGACATTGATCCTAAAAGCATCTACCAAGTGATCTTAGCTCTCTGCTATAGGCATTTCATTCCAGTGAAAGAAGGGGGATAGCTAAAGCTTTAGACATAAAACACTTTTAGGAAATATGGACAAGCTATTCTCTGTAACAGAAGATGACAGAAAATGGAAGGAAACGCATAAAACTAACTGTGAACTAGAGAGCTGGGAATAGCGTTTAATGATGGATATTGAAAATAGATTAACAGATATTTACATTCTGGACTGTGGCTTTCCTGAAGTTCAGGAAGTATTCCACTTAAAAATCCTACTAAATTCAGAAAATATTGTTATTATATTGAATTTTTTTTTTCAGATGTAAGTATTAAGAGGTCAGATAATCTTTGTCCTCTTTGTCACTGTCCAAGTGTAGGAATCTAAAATAAGTATAAATGTTAAGGTCCTCTGCTGTAGTTCAGTTGTGAAAATTAGCAGAAAGCGCTACCTCTTTTGTGCATCACTAGCAGTAAGTGTAACAAGGAGTTACTCTGAAGAAGGTGCACGTTAGTCAAAAAAGAAAACTTCAGTAATAAGAAAAATCATGTTTACATAAAGCATAAAAATTGTCATGCTCAGGGCTAAAAACAGGTGGTTATTGTCATGATGCTGCCTGTCAATTATTTTTTTTGGAAACTGAGAAACCATTTCAAATTTTTTGTGTACACATGCACTATCTCAAAATTAAATCTAGTTGCACCATCAGCCATTTCAGTTAAAATATTTGCTAGTCCGTGACAAACTGATGAATAAGTATCTCCCGAAGCTTCTGTAATTAACTATTAGGTCTTAATTTAAGCATTTCCAAATATCAAACTAATACATACTACCTTTTTATTTTTTTTTTAGAACTAAAATCACTGTTTGAACCTGTAGAGTTTAGTAATGAGGCCAGACCTCCTTTGTTCAAAATAAAGCCATTTGAGTGCGGATAACATTCTGTTTAACAACTGGCACTTGGAATATTTTTATTGCTGGAGAGATGTGCATTGCTTGATAAGGCTCCCTATGCAGCCTTCCCTGTAAGCTTTAAAGCAGCAAGAAGTCTGGCTAGAGACCACAGTTATATCCTGAGATGCGTGAACCTCTTGCACATCATCTCTGACTGACCCACAGCAAAACAAGCTTTCTATATCCAGAAATCCTATATCACAATTCAGGGAGGCTTTGAAATGGCAAGCTACATTCCATGCATAGCAACTATCACCTCTGTAACAGCTCCCTAGTTTGCCACTGAATATGCCTGAGCTAGGACCAGAAAAGAGCTGGGGCAACAAACTTTGCAGATTCAGTTCAATTGATTTCTTCTGGCATGGAATCCATTCCACGTGCCTGTGGTTCTACTTCTTTTCTTCTCCCTTTACACATCTTGACCAAACCACTGTAGAACCCAAGGGAAAGTGCTCATGTCTATGGGAAGGGGAGGCAGGGGGCTATCTGACTGTTGGCCCCAAACACAATAAATGCCATTATATTTAACAGGTTTAAGACAGACATACTACATAAAAATTTCATGGGAAGTACATTTCAAGTGTTATTTTACCTAGCTGCCTTCTCATCTCTAAAGACCTTTTTCCACTGGGATGCAACTTGTTCTAGGAATGCTATTCCACTTAAAATACACACTTCCATTAGCCAGCAGGGATTCCCATAGTTTCAACTCCTCGTATATATGTACTTTCTCCACACACCAGCTTCTCTACCAGATGCATTCTATTGTGAGTTTTGTGCTAAAAACTGATTTGACAAGAATGGTCTTGACATTCATTTTACATAAAGGAAATAAAGTGGCAAAATCACATGGTAGATTTTTAGAAGGCAAACCAAACTCAAAATATACTTAGACGTCACTGAAAAGAAATTGCTTTCACAGCATGGATAGTATCAGCTTATACGTAAAAATGTCCTGAAGTATTAAACATGACTTTTTTTTAACAGACTTTTGGCCTTCTTTATCCATGGTGTTGTCACTTTATCACAAACATAACAAAAGCAACAAAATTGGCCCTAAAGTCCCCAGTGTTGCAGAATGAGTCATGCTGTATAAGGCATAAGTGTGATCTATTCTGCTGATTCTAATCAGTTTTTAAATTATGTAATATTTGAGAGGTTTAATTGCATGCCTTTGAGCTTTCTCTTGTGAAAGAATACATTTCGATCCATTAACATTAAACAAATCAGAAAAAAAGATCAGTCTCTCCTTTATCCACTATTTGCTGACTTGAAAGATTCAAGAAAATATTAGACAGTAATTGAACGACTTATTTTTAGATCAAATTTTAGTTAGATTTGGGAGTGGGGGGATGGGGGTGACCTTATTTGAAGTATTGTCAAGAAACTAGAAGATTCTTTCATTAGCAGAAGCTGCACTGCTTCCAATTTTTTGGGAAGTGGGAGATTTTCTCTCTTATTTGTCTGAGGTTTTGTGGCAGATGTATAATTTTCTATTTTGACAGTCTTTAGACTACAGGCTCTAAATACAGGCTGTCATGGTTTCACCCCAGTCAGTAAACAAGCACCACACAGCCAATGGGATGGGGGAGAGAACCAGAAGGGCAAAAGTAGAAAAGCTCATAGGTTGAGACAAGAGCAGTTTAATGATTGAAATGAAATAATAATAAATTGTTAAATAATGAAAAGTAAAAAAAAAAGCGAGAAACAAAACTCAGGAAAAACAAGTGATGCAACCACTCACCACCCACTGACCAATACCCACCCAGTCCCCAAGCAGGGTCTCTGCCCCCTGGCCAACTCCCCCCAGTCTATATGTTTTTAAACAAAACCCAATAAGGAATCATTAAAACCACTGCACCTTATAGACTTTAAGAAGTTTCTTGGTACGATAACCTCTGAAATATCACAATGAAGTTTGAAAATACAATAACAATATGCTTTTTTCATTGAAATTAACACTTATTTCTGTCGTCATCTGTCTTTGCTGTCACCTGACCTTTAATTACATTACAAAGACAATAAAAACTTTAAAGAGCATTTACATGCTTCATTTACTATTCATTACCTCTGTGGCAATTGACAAAATTGACAATCAATAGGATTATTTGTTTTTAGTTTTTTTTTGGTGGGTTGGTTGTTGGTTTGTTTTTTTTTTTTAAAAAAAGAAAACCTAAAATATGGTGAACCTCAATTACAGAAAAGAAAGAGGGCAGGGCAGTAGAATTTGCAAGTATTGAGGGCTAAAAAATTTCTGTGTCTTGATCATGCCAGTCACTGGTATGTCAAAAGTTCAGAGCTCCTAACTTTTATCAGAACCATGTCTCACCTTCAGTCTGGCTCTAGGTTCACAAAAAACAAGCATGTCGTACATCCACTTGTAAAAGTTACTTAGATACTCCTACCCTGTCTCTTACATTTGTATTGCATGGACCTGGAACTGAAGCATGGCTACCACACCAAGGGGCCTTAAACATCAACTTAAATTGCCAGTGACAGCTCTGTTCTATTCTCCATGTTGCTTTATCCTTGATGGTAGGAAGCAATAATGTGTTTGGTTTAGGTTTGGGTTTGTTTTTTTTTTTTGACAAAGAATAGCTTGGTTAACATCTTTACCTACACAGACATTTTTGTCTTTAACCTTTTAAAAGAAAACAGTAGCACAATTACATGTAATATACATAAGAATGAATTTTATTTTGGGGACATGTTTGCAGGTGCTATCTTGCAGTTTTGTAAAATAGGAAAACTGTAACTGTCTCATGGAATTGTGTCTGAAAACAAATACATAAACAACGCACAAACTGGCTGGCACAGTGTAAATTAAAGCATTAAATTCATTTCTAAATCCTCTGAGCCTTTGGTTGCTAGAGATGGTAGTCGATAGTAGTAAAAAAAAAAATTGCCTCCTTGAAATGTGCTTGGTGGACAGCAGCTTGATGATTGGCAGCACAAATAGAAGACAAACGAGAAAGCCTTCAATCTGCAGCTGATGCACAGGAAGAACATGGGGAGCTGAGTTTACAATAGAGAAAACATTACCAAGCTAATGGCACAGGCAATCATTTGACCACCATGCATCTCTGATAGCAGCAGGGCATCCATTTTCAGTTAAGTGTTAGAGTACCTTTTTGCTTTCTCTGACCACTGCAGGGGTAAAACAACCTAGTGCGTGAAACCCACTGACTGGTAATAAATTACTATATTGGATACTTTTTGTTTTCTTTCAGCAATGACTTTACTGTGTATTCCTGCTATCATTACCAATTAAAGTGGAGATTGCGTTAGCAAGCTATATCTAACTGTATATCAGTCCCTATGCTCCAATTGCTTTGGCAAGTATCACAGGGTCAAGAGGTTCCTTTGACCTTTATCAGCTAAGTCTCTCTGACCACTCACTATTTGAAGCAATCTCAGCTGAACAGATGGACACTTTTGCAGACTCTATAAAGCTTAGAATATAAAGATAAATGAAATTGTGTTTGGGGCTTCAAACTGGTTTATGAGCATAAAATATTGTTAGCAAGTTCCACAAAAAACTCTGATTTCAAATAGCACATCTTAAACCTACACCATGAACACAACACCCCTTTACCTACTAGGAAATTGTATTGTTTTGTTGTAGCTCCTATAGATAAAGCTAAGACATGCAAGCCATATCAAGTTTTAAGTTTGTACAAAGTCACTGCTGAATTTAGAAGCCCTAATTTGATTATATTAATCATTAAGAGACAAGCAAGAAAAAAATTATTATAATTTTTTACCGTGACAGTCAGTTAGAGCAACATACATCACACAATCAAACAGATCATTCAGCGGAAGAATACTAAAGCAGTTGGATACTACAGAGCATTCTGAGAGGCTTGGACTTTCATTTTAAATTTTCTTAAAATTTCTTAAAAGATTTATTCTTTAAATTAGTGCACCAAAATTTTAGTCGTACAACATGTAAGAGAATGCTTCAAATTCCATAGATGATGCTTGAAAAACTGATACTAAATAGACATCAAATTTGGTCTTGAGATCATATTTATGTATTTGTAACTCAAAAATAATCTGTTGTTCAACAATGATATTGAATGGTCTTTTGCTTGAGCTAAATCACATCAACAAACCTGCATTGTTAAGTTCATAGTATTAAGTAACAAATATTATACAGTCTTGACTATATTTAGTGTTGAAAATTTCTTAAATTGGATGAAAATGTGGGATTTTTTTTTTTTTTCTTTTTCATTCTGGCTTAGTATTCAGATTAATAAATCCCCAAAAGGTAAAATTCTGAT
>NW_010224906.1:98987-150624 GCF_000690775.1 Eurypyga helias
ACAGATGTTTCATAGGAATACTGCCCCTAAAACATTTTTTTAGTCCTTCATAGGACTACTGCCCCAAAACCATTTTTTAATCCTTCATTCTAATGCCACCCCAATTCAACCAAAAATTCAAGCTGGTCTTACCAGCAATTAACCCACTCTCATTTGCAAATAGACAGCGGTCTCATCTTCTTGCTCATCTGAAAGGGCAAACAATTCAGGTTATGTGCAAAGATGCATTTAGTTAAAATTATAGAATCATAGAATCATAGAATGGTTAGGGTTAGAAGGGACCTTAAAGATCATCTAGTTCCACCCCCCCTGCCATGGGCAGGGACCCCTTCCACTAGACCAGGTTGCTCAAAGCCACATCCAGCCTGGCCTTGAAGACATCCAGGGATGGGGCATCCACAGCTTCTCTGGGCAACCTGTCCCAGTGCCTCACCATCCTCTCTGTGAAGAATTTCTTCCTGATATCTAATCTAAACCTCCCTGATTTCAATTTATACCCATTACCCCTTGTCCTATCACTACAGGCCCTTGTAAAAAGTCCTCTCCCAGTACCCTCGTAGGCCCCCTTCAGATACTGGAAAGCTGCAATGAGGTCTCCTCGGAGCCTCCTCTTCTCCAGGCTGAACAAGCCCAGTTCTCGCAGCCTTTCGTCATAGGAGAGGTGCTCCAGCCCTCTGATCATCTTCGTGGCCCTCCTCTGGACTTGCTCCAAGTTATGAAGAGTAGGTGTGTAATTGAAATAGCTCTTAAACACACACCATATCCCTAAAAAACTGTGTAGGGAGAAAGGATGCAAATTATCAGCCACACTTTCATCTCTACGTCAAGACCATATGCACCTTCTAATCCAATATAGCTCCTTGTCAGCAATGCACACATGCACGCTCCCATGTCTAACTCTGCTTACCTCCTAAAGCTTCAAAATTAGGGAGCACGTGAAGGGTTTCTGTCACTGAAAGTATTCACAGCTTCCCAAAGTGGGAAGACAGGTCAGGCCTACCCTCTCCACAGAAATGCGCAGGGTGAGGATCGCACAGAGTAAAGGTGCTACTACAGCAAGGTCATACATATTCCTTAACTTCAGATGCTTCACTTAGTTGCAGGAAAAAGGATCCTCTTGAGGGGATCATTCAAATTTTTCCTTTTATTATTTCTTTACCCTTTTTAAACCTCAGTTTAAAGTAACTCACATCTAAAGACCTATGTGTAAAAAGCCTGGAGTCAGTAGTGTTGCCCCAGGTTGCTTTCACGTGCAATCTAGGCTTGAACTGAAGCTTCATCATTTGGAAAAGGCAGTCCCAAACAAAGGTGTCAATTCATGATGAAATTCCCATATGAACTAGTTCAAAGAAAGTCCTTTGAGCTTGCCTTACATTGCTTTTATTATATTGTTTATTACAACTCTGATCATATTACTGAGGATTCCCAGATCCTCCTAAGAATCCATCTCCCACACAGAAAAGGCTACAAATTTTTTTGAGCTTACATCACCAATGTTTGACTATCATTTTAATAAGTCCAACATAAGCAGAGTCAAACTCTTTCCTTCAAACACTATAATCTTTTTTTTCCCCTCCAAAATCCCAGTGGAGAATGTTACTATCTTTGCAGCACTTTGAACAGTAATTGTGGCGTCAGTCCTGATGAGTCTGTGGCAGAATGCAAGTAATTAAGCCAAGGAGTCTTCAGGCTCAAGCTGTGTGATGAATAGACTAAGCAACTGGATAAACCTCCCTTTTTATCATGTATGGAAGACCACTGTCGGGCAGACAGTTGGCCAGATGGATGTACTGGGCACAAATTTTTAATTGTTCAGGCAGAATTGCTGACACATCTATTGCTCAATGTAGAGACCTGGTATGAAAATTAAATCTTTCACACATTTTGTTTTCATGTCCACACTGTTTGTCTCTCCATCACAAACTCTGACCTTAAATTTTGCATTGGATTTAATTTAAGTGTACATATAAAAGTAATCTTGGAGACAAATCATAACATGATATTACAGAATAATTGGTAACTAGAGCTAATATACAGAATATTTGTCACACTAGTTTTTAACAGCCGGAAACAAGTCTGCATTTTGTTTTTCAGGAAATTATTTGAAGAAATATATATGATATATAGACAACTTTACATAGACAACTTATGCTTTGCTCCAAAATTGATATTGTTACCTGTCTGGGCACATTCTATTAGAAAGATTTTTGTTGTAATAATAATATAAAAATGAAGTGGAAATTCACTCAAAATAAGATCTGTCTTTGACGTGGACAGTCCCTGCACCATGAAAAGTTTAGATGGAAGGGAAGGATAAGATATTTTAATATGAAGTCTTATTAATTTATAAACTCAATATACAAATAGTCTGTCTATATGTTATATACGTGAGCTTATCTTGAATGTAGAAGTAAATTCCCCAACCATACCTTTAGAAATATGTATTGTGCTCAGAGATGGATGATAGCCAAAACATTTTCAGCCCTACTCTGCACTTAAGAAGAAAAGCTGTAAGATGGAGCATCTCCCATGTTTCCTAGATCATCAACTGGACAAACAATGCTACAGCAAACAACAAAACAGACTGACTCGTGGATCTAGGAATTATTATACTGAACAATTTACTGGATGAATGACCATCCAAATATCTGAGAATAATGCTGAACACAGAGATACTGACCACATGACCTTAGAAGGAGGGTAAAAGTGTCAGAATATTGCTTTGTCTTAAGAAGGATTGATGTATATAAAAATTAAGTTACCAGCACGTGCCTGGCTGCTGACTCCAACTGAAATATCTTCCCTGGACTGCTCTGATAGTGCATTTCCCATATTGGATTATAAGAAACCCACCCATAAAATTTATCTATGTAAAAAGTACTAGATCAAATCCTAAGCAACTGACTCTGCTAAAATAAACAATGTGGGACTAAATTCTTAAATATTAAAATCCCATCCATCCTAGAAATTATCATTCTTAAAAACTCAAGAATAAGCAAGCTGGACTTTATTCAGATCCTGCATTATTCCAGGATGTATCAGGAGAGCAGTTAAGGCTCTGTACCCATAGATTTCATACTCGTCTTTCCTACAGAACTGTTTAATCTTACTGAAGGCAGTGGAACTGCACAGGATTCCAAAATAACAGTATTTGCAAATATTCTCAGACATACCTGGCTGGCTGATTCATCTTTCCCGTAAGTATTGCAATAACCAAATCTAACCTCCAGAAGAGATAAAGTGGAAAAACACATCAAGAGATTGGAAATGTAACCACTGCAGTTGCTTGCTGGCTTTGTTTTAAACTGAACCACTGTCCAGCTTAGTATTTTATTTCTGGTATTTGAATGAGACAAGAGATTCAATTAATAATCAGAAGGAACCTAGCAGATAGCAAGTCTGTCTTTTGCAGAGAAAGATTTGGTGTTCAAAAACCGTACACCAATTCAAACTGTACATGACTCCACATCCAGAACTAGAAAGAAACAATCAGATAGAAAATAAGGTATCATGAACAGTAGTTCAGTAGGATGGAAACCCTACATTTCTACCTATAAAAATATGTCCCTAAAACAAATGAAATAAATTTTATTACAGTTTCCAAGGGACAGAGAAGGGAACTGCAGCATGACAGGTGTGGTAAGGGAGAAGATGAAGAGGAGAAAGACAGCAACAGCCAGGTTAGCTTCAATAAATGGTATTTCAATGTGAAATACTTCACAGTTGGCCTTAGAATTATTTCTAGTAGGACAGCTCCTTCTTTAGCTTTAGCACAGGGTGCAATTACCTGCCTAGGCAGGGAAAATAAAAATTTTAAGTCAGTCACTTTCAATATAATAAAGAAAAAACTTGTAGAAGTATACAGAAACAGTATCTGAAGCACTGAAATAAATAGTTAAGGCTTATTCTCAGATTTCTGTCAGCTTATGTTAATTAATATCCACACCTGCGTGAGTAAAGTATGCTACAGTAGCACCATGGAAGCCTTTTGCTTTCATTTTCCTCTGTGATGATTAATGCAGAAAACACTGAATTCGGCAAATATGTGACTTAGTGGACCAGTTCAGGAAAATGCAGTAGCTTCCAGCAAAGCTGACATGTGGACCAAGCTATCACTATCTCTCAGGATTAAGATGCGTTTTAAACGGTACCAATTTAATTTTTAATCTAAAGCTATTCACTGTAGTTATGTTTTAGCATGGTCCCTTGATAAAATACTTAATTGTGAGATTTCACAAGAAATGTAGTACTGAAAAGTTTTGCATCTCAGTTATGGGAAATATACACACACAACCACCCTTCATTTCTTCATTTTCCTATCACACTTAAGTAATATACTACTAAATATAGCTTCCAGAACACCAGTCCCAGTGAAAAAATAGAAATACTCTGGCAGCAACAACATGAAGGCTACCAACTTTAAGGAGAAATGTTCTACTACTACCTGTTTTGCTTTGTTCTTAGTAATCCTCTTCATATAAATGATCAAGACCTGTAATTCCTGATAATAATACCCTAAGTATTATAAAAGGAAAGAAACTAAAGGAATCCATGTGTAACATACCATTGTTTATGGTACCACTCCTGATTTCATACTTGCTAAGTATTATTTGGTACCTGTGCTGGTAGCTTCTTTCCATTTTTCTATCAATTTTTCCATCAGTAAGATTTAACTAGTAGTGATTTTCCAAGCTTCCAATAACAAATTTATTTTTAAATTGTATCCTTTACTATATTAAAACAAATTACTGCTATCGTCCTACAGTCTTCATTTGTCTTTTACTTACTCTGTGCAGCAACATAACCAAGTAGGTATTTCTTTTATTATTTACAATTTCTGCACACTCTTTTTTCTTGTTTTAAGCAATTATACAAATATAAATCTGGGCTCTCCTGCTAAGAAAATACCCCTGTTTAAGAAGCATCCAACCTTTGCATATTTTGTTTAGAACAGAATATGTTTGCTATTATTACATAAGTGAATATAGGTTCTTTAGAACAACAAATACTAGGTATGTCTAATTTAAATGATTAAAAAACATTTAATAGTGATATAGTACCTGGTACTTAACTACTCTAGTCAATTATTTCTTATAACTGCATAAATCAAAATGAATTTTTACAGATCTTGTGTAAACCCTTATTGAGATAATTTGACTATTTTATGCACCATAAAATACTGTTCTTTAAGCATTAATGTAAGAAAATGTCAAGTGAATGTATCAAGCAATAAATATACCTAACATTCCTTTAAAAGTTCATATGTAAGTAAATACAGCCTCTCCTCCCCCATGTTTGTCTCATCTTATCCAGTAAAAATTTCCCTTTCCTGGTCTAGCTCTTCAGTAGTACAATTCAGCACACCAAGGTTTAGAAATTATTGCACAAATTTTAGAATTTACTCTTACTCCAGCATCTTTACCCAGAAGTAGCTCTAGTTGCATTATTGAAATCACTAGAAATATCGGTGCATGATAAGAACATATTTGTATCCAAATTATTTAAACAGAAAAGCTTGGAAACTTTGTAACATCAAAGGTTTCTGGAACACAAAGAAAACAATTCCCAGACATATCCAGCTTTTTCAAGTGCATCAATGACATTTTCATATGATGCACTGAAGCATTTCAATTTTTTTTTTTAAACAGCTTTTCACACAGCTTCAATTTTCAAAAATAACTATGACTTAAAGGTATAATGAGAGCTAGTTCCATATAAACACCATGAGCACACTATCTACTGCGTCGTCTATTGTAATTAAGACCAGTGATTCAATACCTATTGCTACTGGCCAGGTATCATAGCAACCTTGTGTCACTGCATACTGCTGGAAAACTGTTCAACACCAGCAAGACTGTGCTTCAGGAAAACCTACAATAGCACTACAGATTGTCAACATCTGTGGAGGTTGTTACAGAGAGAACAACAAAGAAATCTGCTTTAAAAAACCCTATGATTTGAAAATTGACAGGGGTACTACAGTGGTACTACAAAAAGGAAAAAAAACAGGGAGGAAGGAAAGACCATTTTTTTTGTCATTAGTTACATAACTTATGCACCCGCATCCTGATATCCATCCATATAAGCTAGAGAGTTGAAACAATGCTGCATTGCCACACCGTTTACGCATATCCACAAACTACTGTCTTCTGCTTTTCTTTATTTTTTCTCTTTACTACATACAAGCATAATGTGACAACAACATTAACCTGAAAATAAAACCAGGCACACTTTTAAACTAATATTTAAACTTCCACAAATGAACTCTAGATAGTCCTGTAGAAATCTGCAAAAAAGAGAAAAAACAGGTTGCTATGAACAAGAACCCAATATTGATTTTTCTGCGGTGCAGTAAAGCATCTCCATTCTATTTGGCTGCTGTCAAAGCCACTCTTTAACAGCTGGAGTCAAATTGCACTATTTACAGCAAGAGCCCTTGTCAAGTGGACCATAAGTATTCTAACAATACACTATTCAAATGGCACTTTGCCACACAAATTGCTGACTTGATGAATACCCTGTGTCAATGACTAAGGCCAATATAAAAGTTTCATTTTTATGAGAGGTTTTACATTCACATATTAAGTAAAGCTTTCTTGAAGAACTATTAAGCTATATATTTTGGGTCTTTTGACACTGAAAATAATTAAAATCTGTTTAAATATATCAAGGGGATTTGACAACATTAATATGGATCTTGTGTTAACTGCATTTGTCACACTCATCTGTTATTGGTACTCCCACTGGCACGTGCAGCACAATAAAAGAATTAAAATGGTCAAAACACCATGAAATCAAAGCATTCTGCTTTTGTATCTGTGATTTACATGATGACAAATGTTTTGAAAGAAAGCCTTTGAAGCTGGACTGCTCTGTGAGGACATATTTCTTTCTTCTTAGGATCGAGTAAGGAGAGACCATTACTTTGCAAATGTTATTTTATCTTAAAGATAATAATTAAAAAAATAAAATACTAAGCAAAAAATGTTGAATCTTACTTGTGATGCTCACAAGGATCATCTCATTGTACAAAATAAGGATTGCTCAAAAGTGTAGTACCAACAGGACAGAACAGCTGCTCTCATTTTTTTCCTGTTACTTTAATCTCCTGAAACTGAATTCTTAAAAGAAAAGGCTGAAATTGACCACTTTGGTAGGGTTTTGGGGTTTTTTTTGTGTTTTGTTTGTTTTAATAGAAATGTTATTAACAATTTAGTGTGTTGTTAAATTTCTAACACACAATTTGCCAAATAAGCAAATCAATAATTAAATACTCATTGCATACCTGCATACTAAAACCTTTTGATAATCTGAAACTTTCCCTATAGTTTCATCTGTGTGATCATAAGATGCTTACTAATATGGCATGAAATGCTGAACTCTGATTTCCACAGAACTCTCACTAATTTCAGGGGACCTGGATTTCAGGAGACTATTTCAAGATGATAAGATACGACCCAAAAGAGTCAATACAGCATATTTTGAAAAAGCTAAAAAAAGTTTCTTGAACTAAGAAAAACAGCAGACTTCATATTAAGCCTTCATTTCAGCAGTAACAAAACAGTATTAAAAGAGCCACAGAGCTCCATGCTCCTTTTGTGTAGCCTGTATCGGGCTTCTGGAATAGCATTATGGGGACTTCCATTGTTGTATTCTTCCCAGGTTCAGCTACACCCTATACATTTAGCCTCCAGCACCTCCCACACAAATCTACAGAACCAGCTTTAATGGGGATGAGGTAGAAAGAAGTGCTGGATGTTACGGATGACAGATTTTTGATGAATGAGAAGTGGTTTCCTATGTATAGAACTTTATTTGTTAGAAAATTAGACTAGAATAATGTGACTATAATGACAAAAAGAAGGTAAAATAAAATTAAAAAAAGGTATTTTGACACCCATAGCAAAGCCTAAGAGACATCAACAATATTCTCTCAATAAAAAGTTTTCATTGGTTCAAGATAATTAATGAACAAAGTTTAAACAAGTTGGAATATTTTATTGAGAAAATTGGAGTAACGGGACATAAGCCTGATCAAAAAACATTACAAATTATTATTACAACTCCAATGCTGCCAATTGTGATATTACTTTCAATATAAGATCATAATAATTCCCAAAGCATGTTAAACCCTACACTTCAAAATTTACCTAAAACTGTTTTCCCATATTCCAGGAGCAGCACATTTGCTTTCCTGTCACTTTGTTAAATCCATGTAATTATTAATTTAATAGGTATGACCAAAACTACACTCTGAAGACAACTATTATAACTTTTTCTGTTGCTCCTCTTCACAAAGACAAGAAGAAACTATTCCTTTTAATAAACTAACAGTGAGCTCAGATTCTGTGTCAATGGCCAACTAGTGCACCATCTGCCCCACAACATGCTCAGCAGGATTACGCTCTAATAAGACTTTTCAGAAAATAGGATCAAAAAGAACTTTAGAAATCAGACTAAGGTTAGCAAAAGGTCAAAGATAAATATTAAGAGTTAAACAACAAGCATTATAAACTTAAAGTTATATGTAAATTTGTAGGCACAATAAAGACCAGAAAAGAAAATTCAAGAAAGGTGACTTGAACTAAGCTGTACTTTATCAGATCGAATTTTGGAATATCCAGTATTTCATTTGCCACCATTAATGAATATAGAAGAAGGACAGAGACCATTCTGAAGGCTGTTTCCACATGCAAGTTGAGGGAAAGCATTTTTCATCTTCCCTTACTTGCGGAAAGATATTTTTTATCTACATTCAGGATTGCAGAATAGCAGACATTACTTTGTTTATTGCAGAGGATGGAATTCCCCAAACCCATTCATTTAAAAGTGGTAAACAAACAACGCTGAGGTCCTATTCTTCACATAACACTTCTATCAAGAGCTCAGTGAATATATTCACTCCTCATGAACAAACTGGGTTTTCAGAAAAATGTATGTACCATTATCTTCGAACCTAAATAACACCTAACTTACTGAATTTGCAATTGTTTTAAATTTGAAACCGTTTTAACAAATTTTTTTTCATTTAGCAAATACAGACTTTTTATACGTCTGCAAATAACAGATAACAATATAGATATAGCTAGGCCACAGGCAAATAGACTGAAGACATTTTCATCCTTCTCATTATATAGCGATTCTGTACTCATTTTCTAAGTTTAACAGCACATTAACATTAGGTTCAGTGTGGTATTTCCTTCTATTATTTTTTCAAAACAAAAAAGAAAGAGCACATCTTTTCAATCAGTCACAATTATTTGGTTCAATGACATCTGTAAAAAAATTGTTAAAGCTAAATGCAGTGCCTAGGCAATTCCCTCCTGAAGAACATCATATGTATTTGCAGTGCAGTATCTCACAAGGAACATTGCTAGCCTCCTTTTCACCAATAATGCACCAAATTTAATGACACTAATGTAAGTGTAATGTACTTGCACTCTATGCTGTGATGATAAAAAAACCCAAACACCCAATAAAACTAGCATGGAATGACAATGGGAATCTGCAGTTTCACAGAAAAGCAATAATGGAAAGGCCAGTAGCGTTGTGCCACAATGAGCTTTTTCCTCAAGACATGTACCTCTGAATTAGTGGGTTCAGTTGTTCTGAGGGTACTGCTAATAGGTGCAGTCATAAGCCAGAGGAATACGGAAATAGGGTAAAACTATGGGTGTTAAGTCTCTGACTAAAACCTCCTGAGATGATCTAACGGTGACCTAACATAAAGTGTTCCTCCCATCTTCCCCGTTCTTCTATGGAATGGAGATGAAGGCATAAAAAAACCAAGCCAGTCAGAACAAGGCTTTATAAACTTAACCCCAGCCTCTACGCCACTTATACCGGGCTACACACCAGTGAAGATGAAAGTGTAAAGAATTTGGATCACAACTCATGGCTCTTGAGAAACACTCTACTTTCATTCTTACCTTATCTGAAGGTTTCTCTGTATGAGTAAGATTGTAAGAGACCATGCCATGCTTATAAGAGCTCGAGGGTTTGTATCCAGCATTTTTATTTGTTTTTGACTCTTGAGATATGGGAAGTGGAACATCTGCCACTAAGTATTCTGAATCTTCAATGGAAGTCAGGATTGCTTTTGCTGTTTCACCTGTTTCATGCCGCTCCAGTGTGCCTAGAGAAACACAGCAGAGCCATCATTTTTTCGATGAACTGCACTACTTCATATTTCAGCATAAGTATTAACAGAATACGCTTCATATGAGCATATAAATCATGAAATATTCACAAAGGAGCCAACTAATTCCTTGTTACCTGGACCTTAAAAATGAAATCCTACACAAGGGTCTATTCTACTGCATTACTATGTAAAAAAAAAAATAAAGCTCAATTTCAAGAGAAATCACTGCAGCAAATACATTAGATTCAGTCTGCAAGAAACATAAGGTATTTTGTATAACATGTGAAGTCAGATGCAGTTTTCAAAAGGACCAAAGGAAATTGAGAAGAATACTGTTGCCTTAACTGTTCAAAAAGTGTCATTTATTTTCTTTTCACAGAGTCTTCACAGAGCATCTACACATCATTAACAATTTAAACAATAACACATTTATGTAACATTTTAGTGCTGTCCTCTAGTGTTCTGGATTACAACAGCAAGGGATAGCTCAAATTTTTCCTTCCATTCCTAAAACCCGTATTTACTTCCGACACTTTTTAAACACCTGGATATATTACACATAGCTTGGTAGTCAGGAATATAAATACAATGTTTTGGAGACTATTACATCACTTGTGGGGCCGTATGCAATCCAATTCCTTTAAGTATTATACCCAGTTATATTATTTTAGTAATAATTCTGTTTAGTAATAACTTTAGTAAAAGTAATTTACAACTAACATTAAACATATTTAAACTGATCTTAAATGCATTTGAAATGAGCTCCTATTATATACTACACATTTCCTATAGGAATTAAACTCATAATAAGTTGCTGAAATGGCATGTTTCCTATAAATATCAGAGATGAGACAGGTGAAGGATTTTAAAAGTATTAAATATCTACCATAAAGTGAGATGTTTTTTTCCCCTTAAGTCTGAATTCTTTGTAGCCTCAAGTAATACAACATGAATTTTCCCTTTCACTGCTACCAGAAAAAATGTCTAACATTGAAGTTCTATCAGTAACACCTGCTAAAAATATTGGACTGGGATTGAGGGATCTCATACAATAAGTGTTCGTGTGTATAAAATCTCTTTATCTGAAATTATTTCTCTGAAACTCATCCATTTCTGTTCACTGCAGTATCACCTCTGTTACTTACATGGCCAAGAGTCTGAATTCAGAGCAGAAGAAAGTAATGCAACTGATTTTGTCCCCTACAAAAGTCAACTGAATACCATAGATTACTATAACTTTGCACTGAAAAAAATAAAGATAAGCCCCAGTTCCTTTCAATATGTCATTTACTTCATCCTTCCCCAGGATTTGCAGCCAGAGTCAGGGATCATCACAGAACATAATATTTACTGGAAGGAAAGCAAGTTGCCCAAAGGTCTTCACAGTTAGACCATCCACAAACACTTAAAAAAAAAAAAGCCCCCAACATTGCCACGTTTCAGTATTTCAGGAACACAAAAACTATATTAATACAAGAACTACCAGGAAGGATTATACAATTCATACTAGACTTGCATGCAAACACATTCTTAAAAATACTGTGTTTGCAGAGTGAAATAATTTAGAAGTAATAGTCACCTGGCTATTATTTTGGTCTCTTTATATGCAGCGTAGTCTTTCAAGCTACATGCGTGTCATCCATATGCTTGCTTGCATATACTTAATCATGGATCTGTGTGTGTGCATGTATGCAGAGTTTTGTGTGTACGTGCGGAGCTGCAGGTGAAGGGCACAAAGTGCCTAGGAAAACGTGTGATGGAAGGGGGTGGGGGATCATGAAAGTATTATAAAGTATTTATCTTACCCAGTGTACTTCACACTCTGAAAAGTGCAAAATGCTCATTTGCAGAGCAAGTATGTGGCAGAGTCAAAATAAAGAAGAGTATTATGTGATTACTAAATGCATCTTTAAGAGAAAGAAACAGTGTGAGGGAGGAGCAAAGGATGGAGAAACCTGTATGCGTGACAGACATTCTGGCCACTGCTAACAGTCAAAAGAATACTGAGGCAAGGTGGTTATTGTTCAGAAACAGTTATTTGTTAGAAATATGTTCTCTGATTTTAAAGGAAAATAAGGAGAGTAAGAAAAGGCATAGTCTGTACATAGTAGTACAGGAAAGAGGACAGAAATTACAACTCTCAAGCCTGCAGTATTTTATAAACACAAATGAGCCCAAAAGATTTTGATTGGGGAGTATAAAATAACAATGGATGAAAGGGAAAAGATAGGGTTTTCTAGTCGCAGCAACACCACTGCTATGACCCCCTACTATACATACAAAATACAGGAGAAGAAAGTCTTTATCTCTCTAAAGCTGTGACCATGGCAACCAAGTCTCAGGAACAGACAAGAGTGGAGTATTGCACTCTCCTGGGCAGCTCTGGACCACCAGATGTGACTGGCTGGAGACTTTTACAACATCTTATTCTTCTTCTGGACCAAATACTACAAATTGTGTCTCTTGGTGCTAGTGCTGTCCACACAGTTCTCTTGGTTCTGCTCTTATGAATGATGTGTTTTTACTGGGGACGTCACGCATATTATCCTGCCTCAAGACATCACATGACCTGTCACATCAGGCTCCAGTGCTCTCCGTTTGCTGTCACAGCTAAAGTATTGAACATCCTCAGTGCTGCTGTGACCTAGTAACTCAGCTGAATCTTACAGTGTAACACTGAGCTGTGAATGAAAAATGGCTTCAGGATTGATTTTATTTAAAAAGAGCACGTTGTCAAGAACAAAAACCTTTTCTTTACTAGTAACCAAACCAAACCCTCACCTTTCAGAAGAAGTATCATGTGTAATATTAGCTGGTTTTTTTTCCTGTCAAGATCTTCCTTTCCATAAATACCTGTTTCACCTGAAAGAAATCTCAACCACTTTCTTCTACACTGATAGTCAGGCAAAGACAAATTTTACGTTCCTCACTATAAGGTGCTTGAATTTTACAAGTCTACCAAGACTGTTGTCAAGCACTTCACTTGAAAAATTTCTCCTAACTGCTAGTGCTACCACTCTAATATCAAATGGCCCAAAACAGATAGGACAAACAAGTGTTTCCCACTAATATCAATATCAAAAGCAATCTAACAAGTAGAAATGGGATAGATCAAACAAAATCCAGCCTATTAAAACCTCATTATGCTTAAAAGAGCATTTTACATACAGAAATAGATGAACAATGGAGATACCCTGTGAATGCAGCACTCTATACAGGACCATGTCAGTGTGCCTTGGCAGACGCTCCATAACAATTTTGTCTTTGGAAGATTTCTGTCATGTAGTCCCACAGCTGTACATTACTGACATCTTCAGAATACACATTTTCAGAATAGCATTAGCAAACTATTGTCAGAATATCCTTCACCTAAAGAAGGCAACAAAGAACAATACAAAGAAAACTACTGGAATGTCATACATAATGCAGGTTTATATACGTAGGTGTGCTGATTTTGGCTGGGATAGTTAATTTTATCCCAGCAGCCAGTATGAGGCTATCTTTTGGATTTGTGCTGAGAAGAATGTTGACAACATACCGATTTTTTTGTTGTTGTGAAACAATGTTTATATTAAACTAAGGACTTTTTCAGTTTTTCGTACTACCACTGTCCTCCCAGCCTCTTCTTTACAGGAAGCTGAGAGGAGACACAACCCAGACAGCTGACCAAACTGTCCAAAGGGATATCTCATGACATCAAACCTCATGCCTGGTATGGGAGAGTTGGTTGGGAGGGGGAAATCACTGCTCAGGGACTGGCTAGGCAGCAGTCAGACAGTGGTGAGCACTTGTATCATTTTTTTTCTCTCCCCTTTTTTCTTCATTACATATTATCATTTTTTTATTGTATATTATTATGATGATTTTATTTTCATTTCTTTTTCAATTATTAAACTGTTCTTACCTGAAACAACAAATTCTGTTATGTTTTTCTCTCCGGTTCTCTACCCCATCCTACTGGGAGAGAGGGAAGTAAACGAGGGGTTGTGCAGTGCTTGGTTGCTGACTGAGGGTAAACCACAATGGCAGGTAAAAAGACCAGTTTTCCAATGCAGCCAGTTCTCATTCTCAGGACTTTGGCTGCAGACACCATCCCAAAGAAAGGGACACTGTAATTCCCTTGTCCTCTCCCTGACTCCATCTAACTTGTTATAAAAAAAGGACAATAATCCTGTAAGAGGAGTGGCTGAGATACAGTAAATGTGCTAAACTGGGCTGAATGGAAGAACTGGCCAACTCTGAACTTTTGGAAGAGATGTGAGCACTTTCTATCTACTTCTTTATTATCACCTGAAACATGGAATAAGGATGAGAATCTAACCCTGAATGTCTGGCACAAAAATCCTCTGATATGAACTCTTTTGTCTGACTGCACTGATCATCTTTTATGTATTTTGTGTGTGTGTGTGCACATGTGTGTGTGTGTGTTTTGGTTTGTGGGATTTTTAGTGGTTTTGTTTGTTTGTTTTGGGGTTTTTTGGGGTTGATCTTTTTTTTTGGTGAGGTGTTTGAGGTTGTCGTGGTTTAACTCTGGCTAGTTATACATAATCTTACTTCATTATTAATAATGAGAATAAAGATTAACTATCAATGGTAAGAAATACATCTTTCAAACAGACAAGTCCCAGACATGCTCCAGTTAGTATACATAAAGTACATAAAAGTATGTGAGTGTATGTATACATATGAATATACAGATACCTTGCTAGTCTCAGTGTGAACAAGTTCTTAGCTTCTGCAGACTGGGCAAAAGATTACATTCCTTCGCCCCACCCTCCCACCCCGAGGCAGACTTTCCCAAACTCCATTACCTTTTATTATTCTATATCCATAAGTAGCTACTGAACGACTCAGATTTAAATAACTTAAATATGCAAATGCAAGCTACAGACTGACCTGAGGTTTACATTTATGAAATATAAGATGTCATAAAAAAGCAAAACAATGTTTTAACTTAAGGCTGACAAATTAAAACGAAACACCTCCAAACACTAAGCTTCCATGGAGCATATACATTCATGCTTATGACCTGTTTTGAGTCATTCACATTTTCAAAGAATACTAACTAGTGTTTCCTCATCCTTTGTGTCTATTAAAAAGGGATTTAAGTGACAGCATAAGATGTGCTAAGAAACTACAATAAAATGACAACCTTCCATCTTACTGCATAGTATCATATATGTTACCTTTAACATACCTCAAATTTCTTAAAAGAGCTGTTTTCTTAAAGATTGTTGAAACCAGAAATTCATTGAAATGCATTGTTAACTGTTTAATGGCACAGTACTCTTGGCCCAAGAAGTTATCTTGTCTGAGTTCAATAGTGCACAGCTGGGGCAACTCACTCCCTGCAGGTTCTCCCTATCTCTAAGGATGCCTCTTAAGCATGAAGGTGGAGGGGGGAGAGGAATCAAGAAGATCTCAGCCCACGTGGTGTCTGCCCTGACTATTAATGTTGAAGGTCAGACCATGACCTAAGAACAGAAGAGCTAAATCACTAGACCTTTTTTCCAAATACAAAAAGCTCTCTTCAGGGAAGATACAAGCCTTTCACAGTCTTCAATTAACTCCTCCTAGTAATGCAACAGGGTACTTAATATTTGAGCCAGAGTTTTGTGAGGGCTATTCTTTACAGGCTGACAAGCGATGATGAAATTAGGTGCAATATAACTAATGTAACTAACAATACACAGTGATGTCTGAGACATCAGTGTTTGGAATGTCGAGAGACCCATTTGTCCTAATACCAAGAAATAAGATGCACAAAAGCGGGTTTTTTTTTCCTGTATAACCAAGCAGATTTTAGGGCCCATATTCTGGGTGCATTCACAGATGTATGTGACTTTAAATAAATTGCTACTTAAATAAATTACATGCTAATATTATATTGTAATTCTAAAATGAAGGAAAGCAGAGATATTGTGGGAGTGTGAATTGAATTAGTGTAGAATTTGTGAGGGTGTGTACAAAACTGACTGAATGACTGGACTGTTTTTTTAAAGCACAGGGTTAGACTGAAGCAAGAGAAATTCTACTCAAACTTCAGAGTGCCTTGGAAAAAAACCACAAAAATTAATGAAGCAATTTGTCATACAACAACTCTTCCTGAAAAAGCTGCATCTCTCCAAAAGCCTTCTAACGTGAATATTTTCATTTACACAAATTATGGTAATTTTATCAGAAATTTAATTCTATTATCCAGATTTCTAGCAAGAATGTTCATTAAAACAACTCTGTAGGCATTTTAATCAAGTAACTTATCACCATTTGGTACCTTTGAAGATTTATGGTTTATCATCAGTTAAAGATGAAACTCATTGCTGTACACACATGAGCTGCATAGAGATCGACCTGGCACCCCCTCCTAACAAAACCATATCACAGTTACTACATCTTACTCCTACAAATACATAAATTACTAGGATTTCTGACCAGGGACATAGGACCCTACAGGCAAACTTTGTTAGCCAGGAGAAAGTGAAGAGATAAATAGACTTTACAGAAGCTTAATGAGGCTTTTTTGCTCCCAAGCATGTAAAATACACATGTAGTGTGTTTCACGTAAGACTTACCAGATGTAGTTACCAAAGACTCTAAAACAAAGTTCTGAATCAGGCCAGATCTTTAGTCTGTGCAGAGCTCTTTTTTAAAAAAAAAAAAAAAAAAAAAGGAAAAGAAAAAGGTAGCGAACGCATGTGAAATGCAACCACAGTATTTATCAGCTATGCCACAGTCACAGACTCAAATCTAATTTGGACCAATGACCTGAAGAAAGATAGAGAAAGAGAAAATGAAAGAGATCAAAAAAGACTAAAATTTGCAAGGCCAAGGGGTCATGGGACTGTGATTACTGTTGCTTCTACAATTATCTAGGCATAAATGTAAACTAATTATCAAGTTTACTTTGATACAATTCTAAGTCTTAATAAAACTGTACAACTTATTTCCTCACAACCACCTGACAAAACTTAAATCTTAGTTTTCTAAACAGTTTAATTACTAATTTTTTCCAAGATGAGAAAACCCCACACATTCCACAACTCACGTAATATACTGAGTTTACCAGATGCTTAGAAGATTTATTATTCTTGGCACGAATTATAAAAATATCGGAGCATATATAACTACATACAAATTATCTTTAAACAGTATTTGAAAATGTTCCAGCATGTTTGATCATCAATGCAATCAAAGGTTTGATCTATAACACCACTACATGCAAAATAATTTCATTTTCTTGATAGCAAGGATGCTTCTGAAATAGAAGAGGTTTTATGTAACAGTTTAAATTACTCAATACGACATTAACATCACAAGAAATATTTTCAGAGTATTTCTGAAGTCTTTTATTTTTATAAAGATTTTTTGTGATAGAAGTGATCATACAGATAGATTTGACTAATGTTAGACACTGCATATTTTATGAGGGTTTCCAATCGCATTAAAAGCCTAATGTAATTTACTGTTACCTGTGTAGTTTTTAAATGCTTGAGCTAAAATTACTTGGCAGCTACCTTAAAGTGGTGGGATTTTTTTGTTTGTTTCTTAGTGTTTCAAACCATTTGTCATTCATGGTAAAGTCCTGAAATGCATGTGTGTTTCATAAAATCTTCATGCCTTAAAGTATGGACTCAAAGCTGAACATTAAAATTTTGTGAAATACATTGTCAAAGCTGATTTCTTGTTCCCACCAAAATGACTGTTTTAATTGGAGCACCATTACCTTTTCTGTTTGACCAAGAGATGTCTGCTCAGGATCCATCCTACATGACAACATACTGAGCCAATCTCACAGTGAATGAATCAAAGTGATACTCTTTCAGTTACCTCTATTAAAACACAAGCTCTATGCAGGTAGAAACTTATGTACAAGTATCAACATAGTGCTAAGTTTGCAAAGACAGGTTGTAATAGCAAAGAAAATCCCCGCATTGAGGTAGCAGACACTTCTATGCAATTCTCTAGTGCATTGTATACATTGAAACATGTTTTTTAAATTACATAACACCTAGAGTTCTCTAAGAATAATTCTATAGGAAGCACTGTTATTTTTAGGATTCTTGCTTTGCCTAGATGCAGAAGTTAGAAGCCAAGACAATCATAATGCTTCTGCACTTGACAGGAAAACAGCAGAAATATTGTTACTAAGCACTCAGTTACTGTGATAACCAGGATACCAAAATACAAGAAAAAGTTTTATATTCTGAAAAGGATTCAAATAGGGCACAAAAAGGGAAAATAATACACATTAAACAGTGTGGATAAAGCAAAATACTATAAAAATATTTGTTTAGTAATTGTCCTCAAGCATTCAGAGGCACAAGAAAACTAAATGCAGAATTGCAAAATTACATTTGTGTAATTAGAGCTACACAAATAGTCTTAACATCTGAGTTTTTCAAAGCTTACCTTGAAAAGCTTTTTTCCTTCAAAAACATCACTTGTGTAGTTAGACTTATATAACTGCACTTTAACAATGTTTCCTCTTTATTTTGTCATCTATAGCAATTCAATTTTATTTTTTTAATTAAGTTGTCCTGAATGTACTTAAATGGTACATAATATAAACAAGTGAAAGATAAGGATCCATAAAAAATTCAGAGGTAAGAATAGTCATCAAAAAAAAGAAAATAAAAGTCAAGCAGATACATAATAAAAAAACTTATTATTGCATTTATAATCAAATTGGCACAGTTCAAGCAGATAGAGTAAAACCACCACTGCCATTAACAGAAAAACAGATCATCTACTAAAAATCACTATGCTCACCATTGTTGTATGGATAGCAAACACACGGTGGGAAATAAAAACATTATTGAATTTGAAATTGTTAGATAAAATATTTACATGAAGTGTTTTGTAAAAATGTGCTGGATATTCTCAAATCACAAAAATTAATGGAGTTTCTTGTTCCTGAAGGACTGGATCATCCTTCAGATTATCCTAAACAAGTAGTGAAAAATTATAATGGCACTCTACAATAACATGTGAAAGCACCCTTACTAGTCCTCTGAAAAAGATCAGGGGAGGTTTTCTGTATTTTTACTAGATTTCCATGATCATAGTTTACACTGATACTATGAATGCAAGCAAATCATATCTGTACTTGAATTTATTCCAATAAAGCATATTAGCAATAACAATAGTGCCAGTGTCACAGATGACAATGCAGTAAAACAGTCCCCGGTGTGTTGAGATAAGCCTGGAAAATGACTAAGCCACCGCGTCTTCTCATACTCAAGGACAGTAACGCTCCAACACATCTCGGTTCTTTTGACTTAATAGCTCACATAATCTCTATTCAAACTATTTTATCTTCCATCTAAATGACTGAAGTGGACACAATCTTCCAAAAATATCGTTAACTGCATAAATCTAAACTATTATTTATTGATGATTTTGACCTTTTCTTTTAAAGATTGTAAGCATACACTTATTTTTAACTATACAGGAGACCTAACCTCAGCATAAACTCTTTAGGCATGTTTTAAATTTTTACTGTGCTGGGACTAGCGTCATGCAAGGAAAAAAAAAAATTCTGCATTCCCCGAGTATGAAAAATACAATGCAGCCTGTGTGAAGTTTACTGTGTATTATGATAATTGAACAAAGTGTTTAATTAAGTCATGTTATGCCATTTTTAAAACACCCACTAAGCATGTTTTAAAACAATAAAACAGAACAAGACTTACAAGGCAGAAGAAAATAACAGGAAATTAGTAGAATGATTCTACAGGCATGATGAACTTCAAGGAATAGTTCATACTAAATTATTACCAATTGAAAGACTAAATTTACCTCTGACAAACTACTTCTAAGCAAGGAAGATTGCTCTCTAAAAGTCTACCCATTCTTTCCTCACTCTCAGTGAATACTAGATAGAAATGTGGCTTGGTAGACATGCTGCTGCACGCTGTATACAGCAAGAAAAAACCTCTGCCTTTTACCACTGCAGCTTATTGTACTGATATTTACCTTTTTTAAAAAAGCAAAGATATCAGCTGTTTAGGAAAATGTAAAAGCAATATAGATAACAGCTAACAACCTTACTGAAGTGGTTTTCAAGTGGTAGCTATTGGAAATAATATTCTGCACTTTAATTAGAATAAAATTTGTTATTGATTTTCATATTTGTCTTCTAGCACATATAAGTTTGGAACATATCCTGTACACATGCTATATTAATATTCCAAATGTATTATTAGATCAATATTTATTGTCATGGAAAGATATTCCACTGTAATGGAAAGTTGCTGTATCCATATATTAAAATTTAGGCAAAAAACTACAGAGATATTAGTTCATGGTTTCTGCATTTTCTTCTATATCACTATGCAGATGCACGTGCAATAACAACATTTAAACTTAAAATAGAATAACTTTACTTAGTTCTGTAAACCAAAGGACAGGATTCAATTTTTGTTATTCTAGACCTATAATAACAGGAGGCAGTTAGCTTGCTTTTTTCCTCCTCTTCATTACACCCCCTTTGTAGTCAATGGAGAAAAGATACAGACTTGTATTTATTATTACTGCCTCCTGTTCATACAAAAATAACATGAACTCACAGGTACAGGTCAAGTACTGCTAAAATCTCTCGTTAGATAAGGTAAATTCTACTTGAAGTCAACTATCCTCTTTGTATTTAACACATTTCAGCATAAGCTATGTTGAAATGCCTATTTATTTGGAATAAAGGCAGCCCACTGTACCCAGGCAACTTCCCACTGGCCAAGTAAAATAAAGTATCTTTGGCAATCTCATGAATAGAGGGCACAACAAGTTGTAAATGAAGATTAGATTGCTTAGATTTTTATCTGTGTGACAATGTTTCTCCCATCTCATGAGGCATAAAAATCCTACTATGAAAGCCTGCAAAAGGAAAAATTAAATATCTTTAAAATTCAGAATACTTTTGGAAAAAATGTGTCAGCCTCCGTCATAGGAAACTGGACGGTGAACTGTTATGCATAATGAAGTCTTTCAACTGCATAAGGGGTCATCCTCTTAAATAGAAGAGATTTGGAACTGTACTGGTATAACTGAAAGAGTCAGAGGTACTAGATGCCCCTAAACTTCTGTAATGTCATCTGTCAAATTCAACAGAATTATTGCTGATTCTACAACAATGCAAATATTGAAATATTCATGGAAATTCCTTAATCCACAGCCTGAAATTATAAACAGACTGGCTGTTTTCCCAGTTATCCATTAACTCTAGTACAGCAACACCGTTCAGATTTTTTTTTTCCAACTGCAAACAGTGATCAACGAGTCTGACACAAAATCAGGTCCTCCACTGACTTTCACTTAAAGAGGCAAAGCCTCAGCCATGAAGCTAACTGCACAGCTGGAAGAAAAAAGAAACAAACACTTTTTGATTATAGAAACAACTTTCTTACATCTGTTTCCATAACGGAGTCTAAGCCCAGGGCTACCACTTAGACTTTATCCTATTTAACTGTGTCAGGAAACATGCTCACAGGTAACTATATAGGCAAGTGGTACTATGCATGGCTGTCGGTTCATTTGCCAACAGATGAAAATCACAATGAACGGCTGCTGTGTCTCTACAGAGGTTTGTCTGTGGTGCTGCATACATCTTTCCCATGCATATGAACATTTTGTCTGCCTGAGTGGCACTGAAGTACCTACATAGCTCTTGATCTAGGTCAGGCCAATTTCAAGGATCAGTGCCATGACCTCTTGTGTTCTCCTTCAATACAGACATAATTCACATTAAACCAACCACAGTATATCCTAGTAGGCTTTCCCAGGTGTCCAGCTTAGATGGCATCTTTCAGTTGCCAATGCATAACAAGAATGACAAAAACTTGTTAATTGCTAACGTAGCAAATAGCTGTATCCCCTCTTGTGCTCCAGCTACTCCTTATAAGGCAGTGATTGTAGTTTTCATTCTTGCTTGATACTAGTAACAATAGATACAGAAACAGCAATTCAAAAACACTTTTAAACATCTTCACCCTTTCTGAATAAGTAATATATATGAACAGTGACATCAGTTTTACTTCCTCTTTAATTTTGAAATAGGCAACAATTCTACATCTAAAGGGGAAACAGTTAAAAGTATATTCAAATTTTTATCTCTGTGGTAACAGTACAGTCCTACACTGGTAAATCTAACTGATTTACACATAGTTGACTATCCTTTAGTGTGAAGTTATCTAGTTGCACTAAATAAAGTTGCACCTGCGATGTAAATTTACCTCTTCCAATTTAGATATCAGGAAGAAATTCTTCCCGGAGAGGGTGGGGAGGCACTGGGACAGGTTTCCCAGAGCAGCTGTGGATGCCCCATCCCTGGAAGTGTTCAAGGCCAGGCTGGGTGAGGCTTGGAGCAACCTGGTCTAGCAGAAGGTGTCCCTGCCCATGGCAGGGGGGTTGGAACTGGATGATCTTTAAGGTCCCTTCCAAGCCAAACCATTCTATGAATTCTGTCTCCAGACTTTTATTTTTCTTGGGCTGACTATATACAATCTAACAGTCTCTTAAGGTCATAGCTTCTCTTAATGTTTTATTGATAGTTTTTAACAGAAAGATTTAAAAATAATTTGTAAATTTTAATACAATGCAAAGATATGAGCACTTAAGAGAACTTCATATTGAGTAGCTGTAGAAAAAAAACCCACCAGTCTAAAACCAGTAGTTTTAACTGATTGCAATCATCAGTTTAGTTAATTTTAATTTTATTCTAAACCTATATTTAAAGAAAGAACACAGTACATTTGGGGAAAAGTAAGTACCAGAAGGCATTTCCTATGCCAGTAGCTTAATGATATTAAATAGCTTACTAACACAACAGGCTTGTAATTTATGCTGTACTCCTTTTGCCAAGTCCTTCATTAAACACAGATATTTTGTACTTTAAAACAAGCAATATTTTGTCCAAAGCAGACAGCCTAGATAGTGTGTTGTAGCAACTTATAAATTGTGATCTCAGTGTTACATAAGTAAAACTGTATTTTTATGCAGTACTAATATGCTGTACATTTCAGTGGTTCTAGACTCACTATGCACTTCCCTCCTCCCAGGACACACAGCTCAGAATCACATGGAAACACTGCAGTGTGATGTCTAATAGTTCTGCCTATCAAAATTTAAATAACTACATTTATTACTGTTGTGACTCAGCATTGCACTGAAATCACCTCGGAATCTACAGTTTTACCTGAAACACACAGATTTCCTCACTTCACAGTTGTGAGCTTTGCAATTATCTTCCATTACTATCATTTAACTCAATGTTTCTCAGATTATGATTTTGCTGAATAAATCAGAACTTCATGCTCTAAACTTGGGATTGTTAGGATGGAAAATTCCATTCTTTTTTATAACTAAAGAGAATAACTTACATTTTATATTTATAGCTTCCAGAATTATTCTACTCAATACACTACAGTGTCAACTAATCATCTGATAGTCAGGATCTGACTTAGGCTACTGTATTTTATTAGTGACATACCTTGAGCCATATGAAAATTTTATTTCTTGCTTGTTTATATGTAACATTTAAACTCTTTGATATGCTAAAATTCAATACCTTAGTGTTTCTGCTTTGGTCCTCTCTAATTTAGTTGTGTATAACTCCATGGGACAGAAACAAAAGTTAAGGCGAACAAAAAACCCTGTTATTACCTGTTTCAATTTCCCAAATATAAACTGAATCATCTTCACATCCAACAATTAGCAGATTTTCAACGGGGTCAAGTTTTATCTTCTTCACAGGAAACAGATGCTTCCTGGCATGCAAGAGACATACTCTCTTCTGAAGGTGTAGAATTGCTACTGAGTGATCACTGCACACACAGCACACGATGCTGTGATCCCTTAACTGCAAAACAGAAAGGACTTCAGATTCAACATGGTAACCACAATCATTTTAACAAGCCTGGTAAATTGCCCAGTGATTTGTTTCCCAGAAGATGCTCAGTTTTATTTCCACCTTCATCTCCAACTTATCTTTTAAAAGGCTAGCTGTACAGAAACACATGCCAGTTGTCTCCTGGAATTAAAACATGCCATCTCCTCTGATTTTTCAATTAAAAAAAAGAAAAAAATTATTCACAACACTTAACCCATCAAAGCAATGACTATATAAACAAATATACAGTAGCAGGTGCCCTAGAAAAGAAAGTAGTAAAAAGTTAACTCAAACAAACTGCTGTTCATGTGATATAAAATTATGACAGGTCTTAGGACAAAAAAGCCAAGGGCGATGTATTTCTAAGGAAAATTTGGGTATGTTACAATTTCATTTCACAAATCATGGATCTGATTCTTCAAAGCCTTCTCTTCCTGCAAACAATTTTTCATGACACAAAAAAATTCACCCTAAGAAAACCTATGAAAATTCAGGTCTGTAAAGAGAACTGAAAGACGAGGCATTAAATCCTACCTAGTTTCCAGAAAATAGGCTAGAGCGCCTTACAAACATTAAGAACTTATGTCATTGCAAAACATCTTTTAGACTCCTTAATGTTGTCATGTAAGTGAACTCCGAGACAACCATAAGTATCAAATATGTCTTCACAGGCTTTCTAAGAGAAATAAGATGAAAACCCAGCCCCATGGAATACAAAGGGGACAGAATTTGTTCAACAAAATTTCATAGATTGTTCGGTACAGTAAAGCTTCTAAATTTTTACTTCAAAATTCACCTAAAGCAAAACATATGAAGTTATTTTAAATCTCATAAGACACAAAAGCATACATGCAAATGACCACAAGGATTTATCAGGAAAAAAAAAAAATCAAGCATTTAGATTAAAATAATATTGGTCCAAATATTTTCTTACTATGGTCAAACCACTAGCCTTACTGCTTACACTTTTTAATATCAGAAATTAAGAGAAAATCAGATTTAAAAAATAGATTGACAATGATGATATTAAAAATGTCAGATAGAATATTAAGAGCTTCAATGCCACTGGTTCAGGAACAGAAGCATTTTTCTGAACCACTGAAATTATGAACTAACAAGAATCAACTCCTGAAATTGAAAGCAACTTTCAAACGAGACAGTTTAATCAATTTAAATTAAGGATAAATTGCAACAGTATTATGCTTTTTTTTATTATGTTTTTACTTACTCTGTAGTTTTCTGGAGATCGCAAGAGGTGTGTCACTGGACCAGACTGCAGACTAAATTGGTGTAAGATGTCTCCAGTAAACATATCCCAGCAGATCACAATGGAATCCTGGCCCCCTGATAACAGCCAGCTTGGATCAAATCTCACCGATTTATCATGTGGATAAAGTAAACAAGTCACTGTGCTACTATGACCCTTCAGAACCTTATAAGGTATATTATCTGAAACAAGGTGGTACATAAATTATTTCTGTTCTTTAAGAAGAGAAGTTCCATATTTTACAGTACATTTACTGAAAGACAGGAGATCGAAAAGACCAAATACAACAATCCTTTACATGGGGATCAAAGAATTTCAGATGTGTTCCTACAAGTGAGGACAAAGGTCTGCACTTGGACCTTCATCTACTGAGATGTACTGTTTTTAGTCCTTCAGGGGAATGATCTTTTAGAGGGAAAATGGCAAAGATGACTATGCCACTATCGGGACATCCTACATCTCAATTCCAGGTGACTCCATGCCCACAGCAATTTCAGGACTCCCAACAGTGGCAAGCACCTTGGTAGCTTAATAGCTGTGATCTGATAGAACAGATACAGAGGCAGAAAGATCATAATCTTCTATTTTCCTTATTTGATCCCTGGCCATCACCTCTGTTTTTCAGAGAATTTTTACCAGGATCACTAAACGGAATGCCAGAAGTATGCAGACTTCCGTGCTTGACTGAGATGAATTTGGACAAGATTGTTAAACCTACCTTTCAGCAAAGATATGTTTTCTAGAAGTCTTGCTCTTGCAGTTTTTAAACCTAGTGTTACAAAAATTTTCCCATTTTCACATCCACACACGAGCTTATCGAGACTGGGTATGTATACAGAGGAACTGATGACTGTACTTTTTATTCCATCTTTAGATGTACAAAGATGGTCAATAATGCCCTCTGACATTGAATGGTGTTTATCAAAATTATCCTGAAGAGTCCATTTTGCTGTAATTGGGATCTCTAGAGGGTGGGGGGAAAAGTCAGGAATTAATTTTTTTTTTATTCTAAGCAAAATAAAAATCCAAACAAAGCAAAGTATATATTTTCATCACTTCTCCTAACATATCTTTTCTGCAGCCTAGTGATGGAAAGTCAGCAGTTGCTATTCCAACAATACATCACATCTCACTAAATCCTTTCTTTTATACCACCCTATGAACCATAAACAGAACCATCTAAGTAAATTTTCATGACATTTGGTAGAGAAACGTTTATGGGCAGATGGCAAAGAAACAGGAACATTGATTTGTTCAGTTCCATGAATAATTTCTAGACACACATCTTTGTTATTGTCTTGCTAGTTCTAACTACAGGCAATCATCACATAATGAACAAATGAGCATCAATTTCTAGTGTGAAAATATTTTCATAAGAATTTAAGTTTCCATGAAAACTGACTCAAAGACATAATTAAAAAGACTGCATCAAGAGCACAGAATTCCCAAACCTTTTGGGGAACCATCAAATGTTGACACAGGGACATCAGGGACATGCCATAAAGTGATCCTTCCTGAAGCTTCACCAGAAAAAAGAACCTTATAGAAAGGCTCCTTTCTTTCATTCATGAAGCCCATGACTACAGGAAAACTCTGCCAAAAATAACAGTAAGTTAATATTCTGATCCAAAAGAGCTGATAGAGTAATGTAACAATTAATTGCAAATTCAAAGGGGTTTTTTTTACATCAAAAGCTGTAGAAATATAAAACACATAATGGTTGAATCCTCACCTGTCACTAAGTTCTTCTCAGACCAGATCTACTCTACCTGGTGCAAACCCCTCAATAATCACCTCTGCTTTGCCAGTATCCTTGCTTAAGCCTACATCCCAAATGGAAGAGTGGAATGGGACAGCTCCCTGGGTTTACTGTCTCTAAATGGAGAATCTATCAATAGTATCACCAGCATATAAAAAAATGACAGCATAAGTACCAAGATCAGGCTGAGAAAAATGCAGTGAAACATTGATAATCTTCACATCATAACAAATTCAGTAAAGCCTTAATAACAATAGCTTAAATTACTACAAATAGTGAAAGGTAAGATTTATGCTGTTACATAGGTCATAGGCTATAACACCATCATTCAGTCATCTGAAAAAAGGTCAAAAGTGTCAAAAGTTCTAACACTACAGCGGTATATCATCACCAACAAACAGATTTACTGATATCTACTAATTTCCTTTAGCTAATGTTAAAACTTATTGCAGTATACTTATCCCAGACAAACACCATGGTTTTATTCTACCCTGAAGACTAGAGGTCTACAGGCTTCCTTTACCTATAGGTTTAACACCACAGATAATTCCATATCTGTATCAGTAACACCCAATCTATGCAATAATCTACCAGCAACCTGCCAGGAACCTCCTGTTTAGTTGTTACTTAAGCTTTATTCTCAAGTATCAAACTATTAAAAACAGGGGAAAGGTGTCTTCTAGTTTCTCAAAACCCTTGCCAAAAAAAAAAAAAAAAAGAAAATTAGGAATCTCCAGGCATTTCTACTTTAATATGTTTGAGTTTACACCAGGTGTGTACTTTGGAAGTGAATGCTTAGGTTTGTGCTATGGAGCTGTCTTGGAGCAGCAAATCCGGATTCTTTTTGCATGAAAGTAAACTGGGAAATGTGTTCAGGAGCACATACAAAAAAACCCAACACATCAAAAAACCCAAAAAGCATACCCTGTATTCTAGATGGTGCGGATGAAAGGTCATCAGCACAAACTGTTCAGTTCCACACATCACCTTTACTTAGACAGTGTAGACAGAGCTTGACTCTGTTTGCTCCTTCAAGGCATTTTAATAACATCCCCCCAGGTTGGACATAATTTATTTACAACACTGAAGTTTGGTAGTAAATTCCACAATAAGCAAGTGCATTATAATGTGGTTTCATTTATAATCTAAGAATGGAGATCCAAACGGATCATCACACAAGCAGTTTTGTTGTCTCACCAATCTGCTACAAAAATAATTATGGTAGTAAGGTACATCTTAAAACAGAAATATTAGAAAAGGGCAGGGGACATTTTTTTAAAATGCATGTTTGGAGGGAAGCATATATGAGCTTCCTAGAACTACTGTAACCCTATTATTTGCTAAGCCATATGTTTTGGCTATTTCTTTTCCCTCACAATATCTGACCTTTTGGCATCCTTCAGCAGTTATCCTATCTGATTTTAGATCACAGCGTTTGGGGGGAAAAGCTGAATGGCTTGTGCTATTGCCCTTCAACTGAAAATTAAATCTGTCAGGCTTCACAAGAATATGAAACAAAAATGCTTTCTAAGAGCCTATAGTTGTCAACAGAAAGAAAAAAGAAAACTAGAAAACCTCACACAGGTATATATTTGATGGTGTTTCTAGTCAGGTACAAATAAAAATCTGTCTCCCTTGTGTATCTTCAGAAACTGTCTAAAGACCTGACTGAGTTCTCATGCAAATACACATCAAACTAATGCAACCGCAGGCAGGAATTAAATCCACAACAACTGCTACTTCATAACCAGCATTAGCAATAAGACTTAGCAACAAAACCAAAACCAAAGCTACACTGAAAAAGCTGTTACATTTGTTTCGGTTCAATTTTTGCCATATAAGGATCCCTACAATTACTGAGGTTTTTCCTACTTCCTAATTCTAATCAATTTACTACTTTTTAAATCAGCTGGTTTTCCTTACCTATTTCTTTGTGGTTACACAAAACAATACTCAAAATTTGAGTCATGATGCAGGTTTTCCATCATAGCTGAGTCCACTTGAGCTACTTAGTCTAAGCAGTAACTTCTGAATTAGAAATTGGTGTGATGTGTCTGCTAAACATGAATCCTCAGTCAGACACATAGAGATCACCTACTTTGTTAGCTTCCTCTTTTCTTAACCACAGAGGCTTCTTCAAGCAGAGGCCACATTTATGAAGTCACATTTGTCTAATTTTATGCACTGTGGGTACTCTCAGTCTGCTCGCAGTGTAAGAAAGTTAGGCATGCGATTATGCCTCTGAAGGCTCATAAAAGTATTCTGGATAAAATATCAGAGATTAAAACTCCTTCAGTTTAGGATGGATACACATGGGAAACAGCCTATTTATGTAATTGCACTGAAACAGGGATACATTTCTTATTGAAACAGCAACTAACTTGCTTACAGTTTGTTTGTGGGTGGGATTTTTTGTTGTTTGTTTGGGTTTTTTTAAACTTGAAATCAGAAGTTTCTAAAGCTCTTTTAAGACCACATTTAACTTAAAAAATCCTTTTTTTTTTTTTACTAAAATTAGAAAAAAATCATTTCAACAATTAATGTATCTATAGCTGAAAATACAGGATTTTTTTTCCCCTCTGAAAAAGGTAAATATTGCCAGAAATTAAGAAAAAATATGCTATGAGCATCTCCAAGTTTGTAAGTAAAAATTTAGAAATGAAGGAATAAGTCTTACTCATTGCTTTCATAGAGCAATTACATCAAACTGAATTGAATTCAACAATTTTTTAGGGATCACTAAAGCAATTGCAAACAAATAGTGAATGAACTTTTGAAGCTCACTGTAAACCTTTATGAATTTACCTTATTTTCCTTCACACTAGTAAAGCAGAGTAAATGAGGATAAATAGTTTCTTTCAGCACCTTCCCATCAGCAGGATATATGCTTTTAGAAAGCCCGCTGCATAAAGTAAAAAAAAAAAAAGCTTTTGAAAGCAATTTTTTAGAAAGCAGAACAGTAACATTCAAGATTCACAAGTTCAATTAAAAGTTACCGAATAAGTAATTACAAGCGACTTTTTGAAATCACAGCACCAGCTGCCCAAGTTCTACATGGCTAATCTTATTCCTGTGTCCCCTGCTGTGTCGAACAAAGACTGAAGGCTGTCAAACTCAGGGTAAATCTTTGAGTGCCAAAGTGGTTTTGTTCTGGTTTTTGATCATTTGCAACATGCAGAGATTTTCCATAATAAACCTCCCAAAGTTCATCTTGTACCTGAACTTTTTGTGTGAATTTCCCATCTGAGCCCACCTGTTTAGCAGCTGGTAGATGTAACTGTGGCCATCTTCTGTCCAGATGATAAGTCTGTAAGCCGCTAGTACTTCTCCACCAGCAAAGCACTGACCACTTTTACAGAACTCGGTACAAAGCAAGGAGAAGTCACAATAATCATAGACCTAAACTCAAAAAAACAATAAAATATAAACAAACAGTATTGGCACATTCATTTTAACCCAGGCTGATTTTTGAGCAATAGCTCAATAAGTGGAACATCAGCTTGACTTTTTGGAGTTTGATTACGTCTTCTAAAGCAGTTTTCATACTATCAACCTACTGCAACCTCAGAATCAAACCCTGTGTTTTGAAGATAAACTGACAATTAGGAAAAGCAACATTAGAGGCTTGTTATAGTCAGGGATTTTGTATGGGATTTACTTTGTTTTGCCTTGCATTCATTACTAATATTTACTGTACTAATAATTTCTTAGAGGTAGGTAAGGAATTTAACACAAATTATATTGAAAATTGATAAAAGTTATAAATTGCTTCTGTCTGTATTCTTTAAAGCTGATCTGCTGGCATAATCACAGCATACATCTTAGCAAAGCAGATTTTCTTTCTTTTCTTCTTTGGGGAACAACAGAGATTTTTCTTTCTTGCTAATTAATTGAAAGCAAAGAACATATAATCCCCGTTGCTTGTAAGAATTATTCTCTCTCCCATCTCTAAAGCTGGTAAAAAATTCTGACTTACTTGCTTCCCCTGACTTTCTCATTTTAAGCTGAAAAAGGATATGACTAGGGCCATCTAAGTTATGGTCTACTTGTTCACATTCCTAGTGGCCTCATGGAGAGAATATTCATAGCCACATTTTTATCATTTATTCAGCATTTTATTATCTATTCTGAAATAGATTTCAGAATGAACATTTCTGTGAATTAGTTAATGAATATAAATTAGCTATGAATCATTTCTAGATAACCTGCTCTATATTTTCATTACTATAGAATTGGGTTAAGGAACCAATCTGGACACATATGAGTCTCTCCTATGTTACATATCACATACCTTTCTAATTAAGATCACCATTTATTTTAAAGCTGTATGTTTATTGAAACATTAAAGTGGAAAATCCAACATGACATATCCATAGCGCTACTTGAAGCAGTAAAATATAAGTATTCAAAAGCATAATGGAGGTATTTAAAGAAACGAGCAACCCTTGCAGAAAAACATTATAGGAATCAATAGAAAACTATGTATGTTACACAGATTTTTCCAGGAAAAGCCTATCCATGGAGTTTCTTTATAAATTATTTTGTATAGACTTTTTAAAATAGCCTAACATAAGTCTCAAGGATACTATATAACTGTATTATTCAAAGTTAACTCAAGTGTATGTGAAATTTCTACCCCCTGCCAACAGTAGTGGTGTTTGGATCAGGTATATATGCTGCACTAATAGGTCAAGATTATTCCAAGAGGGATGTCACAACACCAGGGGAAAAGAAATACAGAGTTTTTACAATACAGTTCAGTTTAAGTAAAATGTAAAATAAAATAATATATTTATGTCTTTATTTTCTTATAGCTACCAGTTATATAGTCTGGGGTCTTTAATTTTGCTGGCTTCTATTAGTGCAACCCAGGCTATTAACCCTGATGGAACAAAGGCCCCTAGTTCCCAAGGACTTGCCAGCTGTGATTACTGCTGTCATACTTAAAACAGTTTTTCTGCATCTTTGTCTCCTTTGGAAATGCACTGTGGAGTGGACTATAATGCACCCAGTGCTCCAAAGCTGACTAATACCTAAAGTAATTTTCCCCTTCCACCCAGCCACTTTAAATGTTAAACATTTAAAGCAGAAATACATTCATAAAAATAAACACTTTGCTTCAGTCAGGCAATAAAGATAAGCAGAGAAGTGCATTATTTTATCTGACAATTAGCGAACACATTCTTTACGCTGAGAATACATTAGCTTTTCGATATTATTTCACTGCAAAGAAAGTATAATGCTCAATAATGTACCTGCCAGCACGTGGAGGACACAACTAGAAGGAGCCTTTCTGTGTAAGCACAAAACCGTACTGCTTGACAATTAATACAATCCAGAGATTTTGATTCCTTCTCGTACACACTTTGTCTGTCCTTTACAGCACAGAGGAAAAAAAAAAGCTTTAAGATTTATTCCAGATATCCGAGCTTTTACTTTTAAGATAGAAATAAACCACTGAAAATAATTTTGTTATCCTACACTTTCAAAATGCAAAGCAACATATAATTCTTAATTGAAAGTGAGATGGGAAGACAGCAGGGTTCACTAGTACTGTGTAAAGAGAAGACACTCAGCACATGTCAGACCCTGATCTCACTTAAAATAGTCACAATGAATATGGAGAAGGGCTAAAGGCAAGTCATAGATAGCATCTGCTGTAATGAATATCTGTTAAGTATTCTTCAGTCAAAAAATAGCTACAACACATTTAAACAAACAGTGTAAGATTCAGAATGGCTGATGAATATTCTGCTTTCTCACTCATCCTTGTTGCAGCTAGGACAGCCTGAGACATATGGTGTTGTCATATGTCTTGCTTGAACTTAACACCTCTAAAAATTAGTGGAAAACTAATTCATTTCCTTAGATTTGTATTGCTGAATGTATGGATAGTTAAAAGGAAAAAAAAAGTGGTTTTCACCCATTTTGTGTGAATATCAGACTTAAAGGTCATCTTGCTCAAAATTATTGTATTAGCATTACCTTTATTATTGTCTGAAACACTGAAAATGGATGTGTTCTGTTTCAAAAGACACCACCAATATCAAAACATCTCAAAGAAGAGGTATGCTGGTCATGGAATCATGGCTATCAAACTGCAGACCATTCTTTCATACTGCATACCACACCTTGCAGATCCAAGTAATTCCAAATAAATCTAACAATATTTAAGAAAATACTGCTCTAAGATATGCGGTAACTGGATTGTTAATGACTCTGCATTCCCCCCTTCATAAAAGGCAGTCCCAGGCAGTAAAATGATGGCACCATACCACATATACTTGTCTGATGTCTGTAATCAGTTGTTACAGTCCCCAGAATTTCTACTGGGTGATGGTATTTTTAGCCCTAGGAAAGTTGAAGAGACACCACCCTTCAAAAAAAAAAAAAACCAAAAACCCCAAACACCCAAACATTGCAGATAAACCAAAAACCACATCACAAACACCAGCATGGTTTCAAATTTGGAAGAGACTCCTGAGGGCCCTGACCCTACCCATTAACAAGTAGTGCCAGGGCATGGTCAGCAGTTTGTCGAGTAACACAGTAATATATTACGAATGCTCAGAGAAGACTGTTGACATTTTGCCATTTCTGTTGGTGATTCATAGTACTTAGCTGTAAAACTGAAGCCCCTTTTTGAATTTAGCTATCCGAGTTAAATTCAAACACAAACGGTTTTATTCCAATTCCAACACTTGTATATGTCAAGTGACAGCTGCTGAGAATATTAATGCAGAAAAAGTTGCACAGAATAACCGTGTCTGAAGATGGAGAAATAGGGCACTTAACACAGCAAGAGTCTTTTCCAAGTGAAGACAGCATTGTGGGAGGCAGGCAGGAAAACAAAGTCTAAAAGACCATTTTGAAGAAAGTAACAAGGGTGAAGTGGGAGTACAAAGGTCGATTTTTAAGAGCTTTGGGTTTAAAGGAAGGCATGAAAGGGGTTCAAAGAATTGAGTGACATTATTAGGACAGAAGGAAAGCATTACAACTGCAGCATCATGGAATATGGAAAGACAGGAAGCCTGAGCATAAGACACTGCAGTTATCAAGGCAAGAGCTGTCCAATGGCCCAACTCATTTTAAGTAGAAATATGAGGATGTGTTTTCATAGTTTTGTGACATAATTATTCAATTCTGTATAATACATACCCAGAAGATTCTAATCTATTCATATTCTGCTTCCATGTATCCTTTGAGACAAATTCTATGTTCATTTTATCATTCAAACAGCTGTTTCACACCTCAAACTGACCTGTATGTTATTCAAGGATGAAGATAGGTCCCACACTTGAAGAACTCCAGTTACAGACACTGCAACCAATGAGTCTTCTGTGAAAAGTTAACAGTGAGACAGTCAACTTGAAAGCAAATCAGGGTGTCAAAAGAGAATCTTGGCACAGACACAGGTGTTCTGTATGTACCACACTAACAGGGATTCTGCAGGGCATTGCTTAAAGGACATTAATTTTACACAAAAATACGTAATTAGTGTAGAGAAATAGAAAACATGCAAAAAAATAGTGAATATTTTTTGTCCAATCAGATATATTTAAATAGAAGGCATGGAAAAGTGGTTTTGTGTGCTTAATTGCCCTGATATTACAGAATTAATTTCTACTTATATCCAAAAAATAAGCTGCTTACAGCCAGTATAGAGGCTAGTTGCTTTTTCTCTTTAAAAAAATGTATTAAATTAAACATGATCTACATTAAGACTATTAAAACCACCTTCTTAGGTACTGTCAATGACAGGTTAACATTTGTACATAACAGCTTTGTAAAACATGATTAGATTATTAAATCTATCAGGATTGTACTATCCATAAAGAAGTATTTTATCACTATTTAATTGGCTTACATAAATACGTCTACAATGTATACCTTGAATTCTTGCAGAGTGTACAATACACATGCAATTTATCCAATCAGAAGAGTGAGATGATGATAAAGTGTGAAGAACACCTAAAGTCTTAGCATCGATAATAAGAACATCTTGATATTCTCCACAACAAAGAAGCCAGCCTTCACCTGTCATTCGGAACGAGCAATGGTAATACTGTACAAGCGGAAAGACGACAGTCAGCATACAAAGCTTCACAAATGTGCACACATTTTTCACAATAAGCATGTCATACTTGGAATTGCAATCAACCCTTGCAGCATTACTAAAAATTTACCGCATATGCAAGACCATACACATTTTTGCTAGTGACAGAAGTGTTTCACATACATTTATAGCAATTTAGTATAGCCATTCAGCTTAGTAATAGGTGCTTTGTACTGAAAGAACTATCTGCCCTGCCTAAACATTAGGATTTTTGGAAACAATTGAGGTGTTAATTTTCATTATAAATTTGTAATGAGTTTGGGACTCAGAGGCCTCATCTCTCTCCAAACATATCATAAAACTTCAGTTACCAAGACTTACATAAACATAAAAAAAAAAGCCAGAAGAAAATGCAGAAGATACATAATAAATTTTCCATTATTTTCCAAGAAGAATTTCATAAGATCATCTTCATTATGACACCGAATGCCCTAGTGTTCAGACAATTCATTTCTTCTCAACAATCATGTAAAGAAAATAGACACATAGCAAAGTACTAAAGAACAGAGGCGTAGCACGACTATGAAGATTTTGTTTTGCTAGGTGTTTTATATGTGCGAGGAACTTGGCATTTTGTGTAATAATTGTGCACATATTTGCTAGAAATGGATAACCAGCCACCTGAAATCATATATAAAAGCAAAGAGTCTCCTTAAAGTAAAGGGAACAATCATGTAGTCAGAGGAAAATATCAGACACGCAAAATTTTGCCTCATTTACTACAGGTTCTCTCTACGTTCCATTTTGCCTAGATAATTCTTGGTCTATCACTCAACTAATTGAAGTCAGAAAGCAAAAGCAGCATAAACAACTGGGAATAGGATAAGTATTACCACAGGTATTATGAATTATCAGAGGCATAAATACTTAGCAGTAGGAACCATTTCTACAGCATAAATAACTGGGAATAGGATAAGTATTTAGGATAAGTATTACCACAGGTATTATGAATTATCAGAGGCATAAATACTTAGCAGTAGGAACCATTTCTAATTATTGTTACTCTTAAACTAGGCTGGAACTGGAAGATCTGTACAGTCAGTCAGTCCTCTGAGAAAATCCCACACTGGTAGATATCCACAAATGGTTAAGATCTGACCCTGGTGTTAAACTTCATTTCCAATGGTAAATATTCAGTTTGCACTGCTTGACATCTGCCATTTATAGCTGAATCATCTAAGTGAACAGAAGGAAACTACTGGACCCGATAGGTTAGTAGTTTAATTAAAACCTACTAAAGCATTAACTAAAAATAAAGCAACAATTATAAATGGTGATGCTATCAAAATCAGTGTGCACTAAACGTCCCAGACAGTTACATTCTGGAGGAAATTATACTCCCAGGTACTGCTATGCCACAGGCAATCATTCCCTGCAGAACAACAGCAAAACCTACAATAAAAACAAGAAAACACCACCATAATAAACAACCCCCAACCCCCCCCAAAAGAACTACAAAAAAAAAAGTCACTTATAAATATCTGAGAATTACTTTTTAAGTGTAGTTTCCCCCTCTCGTGACATCTATTCTTTTTCCCAAGAAAGTTTAGTTGTTAGATGTTCCTATTTTCCTTTAGCCATCTTGACCAAGGTATAAACAACAAGTCATTATCAAGCCAAAATCAGACTTATCTCACTTTTCCTAATAGAGAAGTAGTAATTTTCTGAAAGTATTTGCTTCTTCTTGAAGGATGAGAATAAAGATTCTGCCTCTGATCTTCACAATGAACTCCTGTCCCAGAACTCCTTCATAACTTGAACTATTAAAACCTAATTAAGCAATACCACAAAGCAGATGATACCACACTTCTATTTCACTATAACTGAGGCATTGTACTGTGTGTGTATATACACATATGTTAAAAGAATGTACGTGTATGAGCTTTAAACATATACACAAATAAAAAATAGACAATAACTTCTTAACAGTCTATGCTGCTATACATACACAAACCTACATGTATAAGCATTTATTAAGAAGTTATTCTTCTATAATTTTTATTTGGTAATTCACACAGCCTTTTTCTCTTCCTGTTATCATTAACAAATGTGTGAATTCATCACATCAACTAAAAGAGTCATGAAAAACAGTTTCTTCTGGAAGCTGTAGAAGATTTGAATTCTAAATTTGGCCATAGTTTAAATCACATGAGGCCTTAGACTTCACCATTTGGAGGCTTAGTTCCATCCTAAACTTCCACACCGAAGAAAAACAGCATTTTAATTAACCTAGGAGCCCTGAGCTGCTCTTCTGCTAATATATCCAGAAATAAGCCATCTCTGAATCAAATCCATATGTGCTGGGCTCGTCAATCATACACACATGTATTTCAAACACACCCTCACACTCAAACATTTAGATACTTGGTGTACCTGGATAGAGTTCAAAGCAGTCACTTGAAATTATCCGAAGTAATATTTAGAGCAATTTGGCCTCTGAAAATAAGTGCTCTGTCCCATGTTCTGCCATGAATCAAAGTGTATTTTTGGAAGTGGGGCAGAGCAATCTTTTGGAGGCCAGCAGTTAGGCATGAAAATCTTTTCAACGTTTACAAATAAGATTTTCAGCAGACCATCTCACAATGTTTGGCTACATGGCTTGTAGTTGTTAAAATATGTCACCAAACCCAACATTTAACTCACAATTTTCCATGCAATTTTAACACAGGGCTATAGCAAAGATTAAGACAGTTTCAACTTTGCTGCCCAGTGCCCAAAATTTAAAATAAGTACATAAGTACATAAGACTGTATTCCAGATATTTGCAGCTTAAGTTTGATTTGATTAAGAAGTTCAGAGGAATACACATCTCAGTTCTTTTCTTAAAAGGAGGTCAAAAAAAGAAAAAATAACAGATGTAAAGCTACTTATAGTTCAAGTTTTTGATTTTGGGTTTGGTTTTTTTTTTTTCCCCCTCCTATTAAGTAAGTTAGGAGCTATACATTTAAAATTGTATGTGCCTGAAAAATGTGTTAATAAAGCAAAACTTTCCTTGTAATTAACAGAGATATTAGATGAAAAGTTACTATACTTACATAGATTGCTGTATGCCTATACGGAAGCTTTGCCTTCTCAATGCAATGTCCACTAGTGACATTCCAAACACACATCTCCCTGCCAAAGATAACTTTATATTATTCTCTGTCATTTCCACTCAATTGGCTGGAATAATTTTGTGTCACTAAGTTTTTCTTTAGTGCTGTATGTACGTGCAGTCTGGTCGTTTATGTGGCTTTTTGTTACAGATTACTGGGTAAGAAAACGTTGTGGTGATTAGCAGGGAATGACATACAGTATCTGTTTCTTTTTGTTTAGGTAATTACACCCTGCTGCCTTACAGCAAACCTGACTTTAAGGCCAACCCTGATCTACAACAAATTGTAGGTGTACTGCCATTACAGCTCGTCAACACGTCACTGTAACTATCTGTCGCTGAAACTACATCCTCCTGAAAATGATTTATTTCACTGAACTTAAACCACACGTTTTGAAAAACATAATGCATCTTCTGCCGCAGACTTCAGCTCTTGGGAAACCCAACTTCTGTTAAGAAGAAACACTGCCACCATGAGGCTGTTAGCACAACATTCTAGCTACCCTTAGTTAACAGTTAAAGCTGATGTTTGAGGAAGACGGGTTAGATAGTCTTCCTCATCCAAACATTATTCAACATGCTATGGGAGACGAATACAACAGAAATACAATCAAACTGAATGTTGTAAATGAGGTTAAGAGGCATGTTGTCATAGTTCAGTGATTCAACATTAAACATTAACTCTTTTACATTTTATTTAAACTGCCAGCATTATTTCCACAGTTGAAACAATCATTTTATGATTTCTGAAATTACACTAAGACATGCTTTGTATGTGGACTTAAATAACACAGTATTTTATTATATCAGAAGTACTAGCAATTTACAGTCTAATCTATGCATTTTCACATTTTTTGATAATCTAAAAATATTTTTATATTTTTCAGCTGAGCAAGAGTAGTGAAATCTATATCTGTATCTATGCATCTGCAGTGTAGCATCAGCGTCAGTAGGCCAAAAGGCATAACTTAAACAGAATGCTCACGCTGTTGGTTAAACACTTCAAGGCTGTAATTTGTCCTTGTTTATATCAGAATGACAATTAAAGTAACATAACTAAAACAATAAAGTTGATACATACATGCAAACATCCACAGATGAGAAAATAACATTTAGCTTCTGCATGTTGCACTTAATTTACTATGTGTGCTAAGAAAGGAGTGATACCACATGTTGACAAACCTGTCTTACAGCATACGCTATATGCATGCACAGGACATCAGTGAACTTCTGAATCATTATGGGTTTATTTACTGACTTCCATATAAAAAGCACAAAAATACTATTCAATACTCAACCTTTCAGGGTAAGTCAGGTATACAAACACATAAGAGATGCTGAAGAGGGATGGAGGTAGAGTATCATCTTCCATTCTATTTCTTCCACTCTCCGTACAAGGAGATGGAAGATCAAAAATGGCAGAAGTGAATGATTCACAAACCAGAAAATGCAGTTCGACAAACCCTGCATCTCCTGAAGCTGAGGCTTCCTATTTGTAGTTATCTCAACTTCATGTCGCAGCCTTCCAGTGATCAGTGATGGATTCTTTGCCCTTATGTAATACAGATGAGACATCAGCAGTAATTTGGTAAAAGTGAACATTGAAAGGGGCCAGAAGACTATTCAGTCCTACCTATACACAAACCAAGCCAGCCTGATGATCCCTTCAGTAGCAGAATCTTTAAGATGTGACCATCTCTCTGTATGGTAAATCTATAGCACAAGCCTTATTTGTTTCTTAATGCTTTTCACCCCAGCTTTTTGGAAGTGCAGTAGATTTTAATCGCAATATGATCTAGAAACAGTACTGCACTAACAGAACTCCAGAATTAAGTTGGAAAATAGTTTCACCTCTAAAACTTTGACTAGCATTGTCAGAGGCCAACACACAACTTGTTCTGTAGACTTCTCACACTCCTTTCTCCACAAAACAATCAGAACTATTTACTAGTCCTATCTGTCCAGTGGGCTAGTCTAACCTTTGGAGATTAAGAAGCCTGAACCAGTTTGTTCAAGTTATCTCTTTCTTGTATACTCATGATTGAGAGAATCAGAGTTCCTAGCAGCTGAAAAGGATAAACAAGCTCCTCAGTGAGAATGTAGTAGCCTTAACATGCTGGAAGGTGTGACTTGAAGAAAGGCAATTGACAGGAACTCCTCATGGGAAGAGGTTTTAACAGAGCTGTCCCGTTAAGTGCAAAAGATGAACCCCACACCAGGAGAATATCGTTAAGCAGCAAGGCAGGATTGTTTAAGGACCACCCTTCAGGAAGTAAGAAGCTAGGACAAACTACTTTCAAGAACTGAATTCCTGAACAGACAGGCTTCAGACCCCAGCTGAAAAGATTATCAAACATTCAGAGACAAATTCTGGGATGCTAACCTATCAGAACAGCAGAAATTAAGTTTGATTCAAGCGACCGGCCTGGTTATATCAGGAGAAGAGCTGCGAGATCAGGAGCTACTTAAAAGGATGTGTTCCAGAAGAGCAAGTCAGATTTAAGCAAAGCCAAGGAACATATATGCCTTTTATTCAAGTACAGTCTTTTCTGTGCTTCTATATGTACTCAAGTACGTATAGCAAGTGTAACCTGGGCCAAAGTAAATTAGGCTCTTGTACTGATTCAAGTCTCAAGAGTGAACTCAGGAAAGAACACAAAAGAGTACCATGGTATTAAAATACTTCTGAACCTGCTCATTCCTTCCAATAGCCTACCTGACCCTCTGAACAATTCATTCTCCCAACTGCTAACTGGATATCTGAAACATAATAATAATACAGTCATTACCTGAAGTAGCTGCTATCCTTTTCATATCATGAAAGAAGTGGATTAAAAGCCTTCTGCTAAATGCAGGATCTGACCTACATCTACCATACATTTAATGATTTAATAAATTAATAATTGAATATTCAGTTACCTACCCATTTTCAGTAGCACTTACTACATACGGCTGTTTCTCAAACTCTCTTGCTTTTGCCAAACAAGTTACAGAAGCAGTATGGCCAAAGAGAATTTCTTTAGATGAAATCTAGGAGAATAATACAATGGTTTAACTTAAACATAATATTGTCTGTATAAACTAAGATGTAAAAGCTAGAGAATTCTTTAATAACATTTACAAGTAGTATATAAAACAGATTGACATTTACTCCTATGTTCTTCAGTCATGTTTCTCGAATGTACAAAGATGTGGATGGATTATGTAGTCTGCATAAAGTACATTATTTGTATTCACTGTAGTCTAAAAATTGCACCTTTGGAAGAATTTATGGAGCATCAAATGTTATTCTGCACATTGCCTGTTTTATATCTGTGGCCTTCACCCTACGGTATGCAGCAAGAGTGGCAGAGTGAAGTAAGGAATTGATATAGCGAAGCTCTTAAGCATGTGTTTCATACACCTTTTTTAAATAATCCTCTTGTTTAGCTTCACTGCACGCGAAGACCTTAATGGAAAAACGTAGCCCCATAAAAGTGCAAACTAAAGTTTCAAGCTACATTTGAGCACAAATGGAGCAGCCAAGTCCAAGTAGAACCATAGTTCAAAGAACACAGGATAAAAAATTGGAACTGCTTTGACTCAGGAAAATAAAGAAATAATCAAAGCAGTAGTAGTAATATGACAGGAGATTTGCAGCTTAATTATAAAAAAAAAAAGGTACTTTATCTTCTTCCAACTTCATGCAAATTTATTTATTGTTAACGTGGTAGAGAGCTCTGGCTTTATAAATTGATGTTTTGTCCTTAAATTACAGGCCATGCTCAGCCAGTGACTGAAAAGAAAAAGTCTTTACAAGATAGGAGTCATGATAATTGTGCATGATGACTTGCTGTCATTACTCACAGTACAGAATCTCAAATTATAATCCACAGGTCATAATAATCTATGAAAAAAATTCCAAAGTCTGCAAATAACTGCTTGCTCATATAGGTATTTCAATACTTTTTCTTCATGAGTTTCCTATAACAAATATCACACACTACCTTTAAACCTTAATCTAAGTAAGTGCAAATCTGGATAATCCCACTGCTAATAATAAAAGACAAAACCCCAATCCATCTATTTGGCAGACTGTAGCACAGTGGAGACAAACCTTTAATTCTGATGAAAGATTCCAGAGACATATTTGTCCTTCTTGACTTCCCGTAACTATAGTCTGTTGGTCATCTGTAATCATAATAGCAGTGATGCTGTGAGGGGGAGCTATTTTCCCCCACACTGCCACGGCCTGTACTGATATCTTCATAGTCAGCACCTGAAAACAGAAACAAGTCATGATGATTTTAAGTAACATGAAACATAACAAAAAACAGCTTAAAAAACCAAAAGGCCTGAAGATCAAGATCTGAAAAGGAGAGGTACAAAATACTGCTGAAAAAAGTTGATGAGGCATTGAAAACTTTTCTAGCTGTTGCCAGCTTCACACTAACACTTTCATTAAGAGACCTATCTACTAAATAGCTTAAACATGCAGCAGGACAGTGATGTGCCACAATTTTAAATCTTGGCTGTATTAAACAGAACAGGAGTTATCACAACACTGCAGTATCAGCAACAGGAGTCATGTGCTGCCCCACACAACCTGGCTTAGCTTGGATGGGCCCATGTCACACTGTCTTCTTCCTAATTTTGGTTAGTGGAATATACTATGACTCCCTTGCTCCCTCCAAGCTGCTCATTCTCAGCAGCTCTGCTACTGGAGCATGGAGATAGCACAGGAGCAGGGTATCAATAAAGAGTCTGTGGTTCCGAAGAGGATAAGGCAAGAGAAAAAGATTATAGGGCTGGAGGTTGAGAACAGGTGGTGGGTCAGGAACAGAGAGGAATGAAGCCCAGGGCTGCAGAGCATTATGCTCTCAACCAGCATCTCCTAAAGACAAGACTCAAAAGAAAGGTGGAGGCAGAGATACAAGCTGGGAAAGAGGGAGAGGAGCAGCAGATTGAGTCCGTTCTAACAAGAGTCCCTCGTCCAAAAAGTTTATCATATAATAAACTCTAGTCATTAGTGCAGAAAATTGAATTAACAATCTATATTGAATTAATAAGATCATTAAATCAATATAGATTCTTATTAACTGCATTTCCAGGAAACTATTTCAGTTTCTGTTCAAGTGTCAGTACTTACAAAATATCCTAAAATCCTCCTTATTACAGAAGTTCTGTTTTGCTTGTTTATGAATTTGATGCCTGTTCCTTTCAAAACCACCTCTACTTGCTAGCTGGATTCTGTGTTTGTTTTGCTTCAAACAAAAGCTTTGAAAAATCTTTGTCACCTCAAGCCTTCTTTCACATCGTTTGCTGTTCAAATTCCCATGTTCATGTCTAGCATATTTCTGGAGTGTTCCCAGCGATACTTTCAAAATGAAAAAATAGTGTCTGACTATAAATAATTTGGCTCTTACATAGTCAACTGACCTAAAAAAAAAAAATCCACCTATGTCCTGCTGTTAAGATTTTTCACGGACCTAGTAATGCACTCAACAGGTATGTCTCCTTTGGGTTAACTTATGAGAAAAGGGTTGGTTGCTAAAATCACAGATGAACAGTATCTTTAGCATGAATGTCTTTACATTAAAGAGCCCTACAGTAAGCTGCCAGCATCTACCTTAGCCTAAATGCAAACAATTCCCATATATACAAGTCAGCTGTATCAAAACTCCTAAATTATTGAGATACAACAGCCTCCAGCACTCCTTCCCTATATCCTGTGATGGTTATTCTCTCCTTCATTTTTCCAGAAGGCCTGCACAGATACTTCTGAAGCAAATGCCAGAAGATTGTTATCTGCATCTAGCTGTTGCCAGAGATGGAGAAAGATACGAAGTTGACTTGTGCCTATGAAGTGTCTCCTCTGAAAACTGGGATTCCCAAACTTCACCGAGGGCAATTTTGACTACCACCAGCATGGAAAGACATCCGAGATATTGGCAACATCAAAAATGTTTGCACACATCAACATGTTATTCCCAAGCATGAATGAACAAGAAGAAACAGAACGCAAGATCTTCAGATGCACCATTGCCTAGGGTCACCTAAACAAACAAGTCTTTTAATTATTCTTTTCAGTACATTGTATGTCACCTACTTTTTATGCAAACAGCAATAATACCATCAAAGATATACTTCACAGCAGCTGCTTTGCAGCCACTAAGGTGTGCAACCTTATTTGTCCTAGATTATCAAGATCCTGCCACACAACTTCAGCCAGAATATCAGAGGCAGAGGAAGAAGAATCTGAGAAAAAGTTGAGGTCAAGAGTTTATTAGGCTAAATCACATTTAGCTTCATTTTAAAGCTCTTAGTGGGCATATCACAAAATATTGAGAGGTGTTACTGTTCTCAGTTTTAGAATTTGACTTTTCAAAAACATATCTTTTAAATCTCTGGTCATACAAAATATTACACTTACTGGTGGAACACTGAAGTCTCTTTCTCTTCCAGTTTATGCCCTGAAATGGAAGTTGTTCTAGCAAAACTCTAAAGATATATATTTAGGTATCAGCTAAACAAAAGAGCAGGGCTTATAAAATGGTGGCTGCCAAGTTAGTATTTTGATAAGCCAAATACAGAGTCTTTAAAAAGCATTTTCTTGCATATCATGTAGTCATTTATACTTGTGCCATGGGAGTGTTCAATTAATGTAAAACACCGTAAGGCAGCAGAATTCAGGTTTGTACTGCATTGAATATGAAGTCATAAATTACATTTTCTTGTAAAAGAAGCAGAGAATCAAGATCAATATTCTTTGCAGAAGACCTACTGCTGAGCAACTGATGAGAACAGAACTCGAAGACAATCAGCCGAAGTTAAATACTAAACAAATTGATAGATCATCTATACATTAACAAATTCGATTTGCACACATTTCCTTTAGATCTCTATGCATGTCATGAATTAATAAACAGCTACTACTACAGGCAAAACATTGGTTATATAGGAGAATTAATTTAGACTGAAACACTACAAGAACATTTTGCACTTTTTCATTTATATTACAACTGAAGTGTAAGAGAAATATGAAACAGGAGGTATAGGAACTTCCATGTTAATTAAGAGTCCTTAACTTTTTCTCTTGCTTCTTGGCTAACTTTTTTTGTTGGTGTTGAAGACATCTGTAAGCACAAGTATTTTACATCAAAGCTCTGCTAAGAATACCTTCACTTCCCTAGAAATACTGCTACTCACATGCACATATCCGCATTTTGTCTGACAATATTTAGCTTTAGCAAATCTATTTAGTTATGCTGATGGCACCTAGAGTAATTTTTTTTTTAAATAATAAGAATAAAAAAGCCCAACACCAACAGATCTTTATCATACTGTTCCTTTAAAAAAAAAAAAAGAGGTAGAAGCTGTTTCCACAAAGTCAAATACTGCCCAAGGCATACCTGAGCTGCATGGAGCTTATCAGCACATGTCAAATTCCTCCAGCTCTGCCCACTCAAGCATGTCTAATTCACAGTATTAACCCGTAATTCAACTTTAAATCAAGTTCCTCAGTCCTAGTCCCCATTTCTCCCTGCTTACAACCTAATAAACATCTTTCTTGGGCCTGCCCTTACTGCCACACTGCCAAAAGAACTCTCATGAAAGTAAAGAAAAAAATTCCCTGTTCTTAGTTAAAACCATACCAGTGTTCATCCCACCACTAACTTGTCACATGTCTACCATCTTTTCTACTTTTATGAACACTTTTCATGCTGAAACCATATCACAAACCTCTGTTAACTTGGAAAACTATGCCAATTTGCACAGCTTCAAGGACTTTGGCTGTACTCCTTTTGCAACCTCAGACCATTTGTACAGTATCAAAGTTTCATTTGGAAAGCCAAGTACAACACCTTTTATTCTACAGAAGCTGTAAGGTATTTAAAAGCCTAGTCAAGAGTTTTAAAGGGCCAGAGAGCAGGAAGTGACCTTGAATATGACCTTGAATACCTTTTTAAGCACATATTAACACAACGGCTTTTCCCTATTTCCTTTTTGACTGGCACTGGTCATGTGATTTGAAGTGAAAAAATCTGGGTTCTGTTGTGTACCCACTGAAGTCCACAGCTCACATTCCCTGTTGGTCCTTGCATTTACATGCAGAGTTTGCTGAAAAGTATAAAGGAAGCTTTCCAGTATGAAACATCCTGAACAACATTAAACGTAACGACAGTTATAAAAATCACAACCCTTGATAAAGAAAATAACCTGGTTTTTAAATTACCTCAGAAGTCACCAATTATCACATACTTCAAGGTCCTTACAACTAGGAACTGAACTTCCCAGAAACCTAATCTCAAAATGTTCTCAAAATAAAACACTGGTTGCAACAGAAAAGTCCTTCCCATAGCCATAGCAACAACTACCCAACAGGAATTTAAAGAAGGAGAAAAGACTGTACAACGAAAGATCACCACACACTTATCAGTCAATCGGGAAAAAAAAAAAAAACACACAAGAAAAACCCCACAACTTTCCTGAATTTTTATTCATACTCACTTCACATTTCCTGTGCATCCTAAACTAGCAGTACAAGATCAGTTGCTTCAAAAGTCTAGTTAGATATCTGGCAATTAGTGCAGGCACAAAAAAAAAATGCAGAAATTTGCTTACCTTCCAGAAATATTAATGGATTAACAGCATTTAATTGTTTGTGTTGGATTAAAAATACAAATATTTGAAAGCAACAATGAAACAGTAAGATGGACCAAAATTATTTGACAGTTATATAAGGGCAGAATAAGTTCAGCAAAATACTATTTGCCCAGGCTTTAGTATTCTTGATGGCCAAGTAAAATTGTGTTAAGTTCCCTACTTACTGCTTTAGAGTCATCATTGCAGTAAAGTGTTAGGAAGTAAATTTTATGCAGAGCCAGGTTTTCATGACAAATTCCTAAGGTTTGTTTTCCTAACTTGTTTCATTCTCCTATTCCTGACTATTCTTTGGCTTTATCTGATGTTCTTCTCTGTCTATATAAGAAAATAAACATGCTACTGATATATTTTGTACTATTAGTAAAAAGCTAATTATTTTTCTTAAAACCAGCTTTGACTTCCAGTCTACTGATCCATTCTATGTCGCTTTCATAACTTTCTCATTTTACTTCATGATGCAAATCTTTCACTTTCCTTAAGGATGTTGTACATTTTGTCTGGTAGTCACAGACTGGTTTCGGTTGGAAGGGACCTTAAAGACCATCTACTTCCAACCCCCCTGCCACGGGCAGGGACACCTTCCACTAGACCAGGTTGCTCAAAGCCTCATCCGGCCTGGCCTTGAACACTTCCAGGGATGGGGCATCCACAGCTTCTCTGGGAAACCTGTGCCAGTGCCTCACTACCCTCTCCGGGAAGAGATCAACAAATATATAATCTTTCCCAAATTAAAAGAATTATATCCGTCCACTGTCCACAATATATTTATTCCTCTCAGATGGACTTGCTATAAATCAAATATATTGCATTTACAAAATACTTGGCAGCAGTATCTGAAGTACAAAATCCAAAGATATAGAAATGACAGTGCTGTCTTTGTAAGCCTGGAGATGTACTGTATGCTGACAATGCTGCTCACAGATTTGCTATTTATATAAGCTGCTATTCAGAAGCCTATTTTTTCCATGAATCTGAAAATACAGGTCAACAACACTTTGCAATTTGTGAAGCAGCAGGCTACATGGACATTTGTATAAGTGTGAGCAATGGAATAAATTAGAAGAGAGAACTACAATGCTGAGAAAGATGCTGAACAGAAATGGAAATAGAATGGAGATACAGAGGCTACAGGGAAGAAGGCAGGGTGTGTAATATAGTAGAAGGAAAAGAGATATATGAGGCTAGGTAAGTGAAAAGGGAATGATTAAAAAAAAGGATTCTTAAGACAAGACAAAGGTAACAAGAAGACATTTGAAGTGATTAGTAGTAAAAAGTAAGACAATGAAAGATTTAGCAAGAGATTTTTTTTTTAAATATAATTACCTAGTTCGTATTTACCACATAACAAAAGAGAACTAATAACTGGCTCCCTTAAGACACAGAGTCTGTTTTCTGTGCGTACAGAGGCAAAAGTGTTTCTAAATTTTGAATATTTTAATTAATATATTTAACCAGATAGTAAGCAACAATCAAAACACTCCAGTAATCAACATATCTAACTTATGTCCTGCTTCCTCTTGCTTTAACACATGCTGCCAGAATCCCCAGTATTACACAGCTTTTCCTCTACTTTGGTTGCAGCTCCATCCTGGAGACCCTGCCTGCCACCGCACTTCCAGTTTCAGATTTAATGGGACTTCCCTCGAGACCTGTCAGGGCTACACCCTAATCGGCTGGAGGAATCACTGTTGAGTGACACCCAGATCTCCCCTGGGGTGTGAACGTACTGCTTCTGCAGTCCGAGGGAGCAAGAGACTGGGACCAGGAATCAATACAACCCATTTTAACTAGCAAGAACCACCTAGTAATACCTTGTTTGTATTTCTTGAACGACTGACACAAGAAACACTTATTTCATTCCACACAATAATTCACCACAATCAGAAGGAGCACAGTAAGGGCAACACCATCTCCCAGCTGCTGATTACATCAAAGGTTTGCAGCACAAATTCAATTTTATGATGTTAATCTCAGCCTGCCACTCAGAAATTTTCTCTGAGGGATATGATTTTTCTCTGGATTTCATTTTAAGAATGATTTTCTTCTTCTACAATCAATAAAGATATGTTTTCATCAAAACACTCTATCTTGGCAGAATTCAATTGGCCATCTCAAAACCTTTTGGTGACACAATATTAATTAAAATAGTTTATGTTGCACCTAAGCTGGAAAATGGGGCAGCAAAAACATCAGCAACTCAGACCACTTGTGCTTTACACAGTCATAAGGTACAGTAGAATAATCCTCTCCTTTAAGTTATTGTTTTACCTCATAAACTGTTACATTGTTCTAAGCTTGCTAGGATAGCTTCATGAGGCCCTTTTGCTAAGTAGAAAAATTTTAAAAGTGTGCAAAAATATAAATTCCCACTTTCTTCCACTGTCATTGAAGGATTTGACCACAACCAATAACATAATAGCTGTTTAAACATGTCAGACAATTAATGCATGTGAATTTGCAAACAGATCAAGCACCCTGTATATATGCAAAACTTGAAAAAGAACAACATTATACAAGTGTGTTTGGAGCCATAGAGGATTGATTTAAAGAAAAAGCAACCACATTTGTCTTTATTGTCTGAAGTGTGGTGTCTGAATGTCCTATCAACTACATGAATAGTTAACTGCAGAAATGAAGTTTGCTTAAGCACTATACAGAGCTATATGTATGCGAATTATTTGCTGCTTCCCAAGTCTTAGGCATACCAATGGTATCACTTAAATCGTGGAATTACATTCATATTCAAGTGGTGAAATACTTTGCTGAGGCAGAGCTTTAATCAGGTCTCAGGCTATTCACTCATCAATTCTTACAGAAAAGCACGTGACTGAAAACGGCCATCAGTTTCTGCAGAATGTAAGATTTAAGTCAGTAAAATGTAGTTTTGTAGAACTCAAACCCAAGATTCAACTTTAGTTTTGCATACATTTTGTTATGCCTACCTTTACTGAAAGTAAAAGTTTTGCATGTGAGAAAGTGCTGCTTCCTTATGCAAGTAAAGAGACAGTTCCTCAGATTTTCTTAAATATAAATTGTCTTTTGAGCAGGGAAACATCTATGACCTTTCAAGAAGCAATGATCCCAACATAACCCCACATGAATCAAAGGGTCTATGAAGGTGGTGTCAACTCCAAGTTTATAGCTTATGTAACTTGGAAAGCAGAAAGCATAACAAACTAAGTCTGTGTCAAGATTTCCCATAGATCCAAGCAAGAATCACATGTAATCTGGAAGAGCTTTGATTGCCTTTCATTTTTATGAAATATCACAGATTCTGTAACTAACTAGACATAGTTAAACCTACAGACTGCTTTCTTCTTTACACTGCTTTACCACAAAAGATAAAAAATCTGGTAAGGTCACAACACATGAAAAACTTCACAAAAATCTCAAAGTGAGAAGCAGGGAACACACATCAAAGCTTTAAGCCACTCATTTTGTCTTCCTTAAGTGACCTTGAACTCCTTTAAGATAAAAAACCCCGTTGATCAGAGAGGTGATGTTTTTGGTTCAGCCACACTGTACTCTAGAATGTTTAAATAACAAACAAAATTGGAATCAGATGCTGGAAATAAAACAACAAAACATTTCATCAGCCTTTGGTTTTTAGATAGTCATGTAAAATAATCATTAATCAGTGGTTTGATAAATTACATCGTAATGAAGATTTCCAAATTCTGACAAGAACTCCTTATTTTACCATTTTACCCTTTCAATACTTTTAATTACCAAACAGCCTCTGCCATGTTCTTCACCCTGGGGCATGCCGCTGTTTAATGTAAACAGCTTGGAACAACTTATTACATATACACAGTCAAATCTGCTTAAGTAAAAAGACACTGTTTATTATGAAGCAGAATCAAAGTCCAAAACTGATTCAATGCATTGCAATGCACGAGTTGTTGTTGTCATTACAGTAAACATCTAATTTTAACATTGAAAAAGTTTTAATGAGAAAAGCCTGCTCTTGTCGTGTAATCAATCCTACCAAACAACACAAACCTTTTGAGCAGAACTAGCTCACCGTGACAGCCATTTCTGCAATAACTATTTCCAGAAGATCATAGCTCTGTACCAGCAACATTGGTGATCTGCTAAAATTTCACGACATACTAAGAAAACACTGTTCCTAGCAGTGACCAGAAAAGTGAATGTGACAGAACCACCACAAGGCTCTAAGTGAGCCATCCTGATTAATTTCTTAATTGACCAAGTCTCAAGAAAATCTCTTAACCACAACTAATTTCAAGAGAAAATAGAATGGCTGTAAAACAAATATAAACTTATTTCTACTCTAAGATTTTGCATCTACTCAATAAGCATCACTAAAATAACACAAACTCATTTTCTCATTTCAATGAGCCAGTATTTTGAACTCTGATGTGTCCTCCGTCCCATGAGTAAGTACTCTCTAAGGACAATTGATGGAATAAAGATAATCCCCTAGATTATTTTGGAGTCTGAAGTCTCAGACATCTAGCCTCACGGCTGAAACACAAGGACGCTGTGTGACTGATGCTGGAGGTACTGCGGAGCAAACAAAACTCCCAGAAGTTTACATGAAATTCACCCGAGTAGGAGAGAACAAACTCAATACCGGTCAGAAAGGCTTGGCCCCCATCCGCAGAGCTCTGTGGTACCCGATACTACCGCTCCTTTTCCCCTCAGTCAAACCCAAACTCCCCCTCCGTCGCTTTCCGGAGACCCACACCCCCCAAGGACGCCGCGCACC
>NW_010224907.1:0-7470 GCF_000690775.1 Eurypyga helias
GCTGCTGGGTGTGGAGAGCTTTAAAGTGGGGGTGATGGGGATGGTGAAAAGCGCAACAGTGAAGCACAGAGATTGCATACCCGCTTTGTAAGGAAAGGGCGGCATGGGCAGGAAAGAAGTTGGAAACAGGGGAACAGGGTGGAAAGGGCCCCACCTGCAGTGTGTACACATAGGTGCTGGGAGGGTGGCTCATGGGGGAAGCTCTGGTACCCTGCATGGGGCATCGCCACAGGTGGGGGCCCTTCTGATGTGCCTGGGCAGCAACGTCTGCAGAACCGGGAGCAAGCAGGGGGAACTGGAGGTCTCTGCAGAGCCTCGGTCTCACTGCGGTCGCAGACAAGTGGTGGGATAGCCCACACGATTGGAACGCTGCAATGGAGGGGTACAGGCTCTTAGGAAGGACAGGCTGCGATGGTGAGGAGGAAGAGTTGCCCTTTATTTGAGAGAGCGGTAAGAATGCATGGGGACAGATGAGCAGTCAAGATACACGGACCTCTGCCTGGGGATGGATGAGCAGTAGGGATTCATGGAGCTCTGCCTGGGGATGGATGATGACCCAGCTCAGAATCTTCTTTGGACAGCTGGAAGAAGCTTCGAGTTTGCAGGCCCTAGCCCTCATGGGAGATGTTAACCACCCTGTTACTTGCTGAAGCGACAATAATGTAGGGCACATGCAATACAGGAAGTTTCTGGAGTGCTTAAATGTTGATTTCCTGACATGGGTGATTGAGGAGCTGATGAAGGAAGAAGCTCTGCTGGATCGCCTCCTTACAAAGAAGGAAGAACTGTTCAGGGATGCAAAGATAAGTTGCAGCCTTGGCAGCACTGACCATGAGATGGTTGAGTTTGAAACCCTACAAGGTCAGAGCAGGGCAGAAAGCAGGATCACAAGCCCAGCCTCCAGGAGAGCAAACTTCGGCCTGTCCAGATATGTTTAAATGAAACACAGAATCACAGACTAGTTGAGGTTGCAGAGGACCTCTGGAGGTCTTCAGATCCAAACCCTTCCCCATCCTTCTCAAGCAGAGCCACTTAATGCCAGCTGCCCGGGAACCATGTCTAGGTGGCTTTTGAGTATCTGCAAGGATAAGAGTATCTCCACAGTGTCCCTGGGCAACCTGTGACTGTGCTAGGTTGTTTTCACAATAAAGAAATTTTTCTGGATGCTCAGACTGTGTTTCAGTTTGTGCCCATGGCCTCTGGTTGTCACTGGACACCACTGAAGAGAGCCTGGCTCCATGTTTTTTACACTCTCCCTTCAGGTATTTATATACAGTGATAAGACCCCCTCTGAGCCTTCTCTTCTCCAGGCTGAACAGTCCCAGCTCTTTCAGCCTTTCTTCATAGGAGAGATACTCCAGCCTCTTCATCATCTTGATGGTCCTTTACTGGACTCTCCCCAGTGTGTCCACGTCTCCTTTGTAGTGAGGATCCCAGAACTGGACACAGCTCTCCAGGTGTGACCTCACCAACACTGAACAAAAGGGAAGGATCACCTCCTTAGACCTGCTGGCAGTGCTTTGCCTAATGCAGCCCAGGAGACTGTTTGCCTTCTTTGCTGTAAAGGCACATCCCTGGCTCATGTTCAACCTGGTGTCCACCAGGACCCCCAGGTCCTTTTCTGCCAAGCTGCTTTCCAGCCGTGGGGCCCCCAGCACATACTGGTGCATGGGGTTGTTCTTCCCCAGGTACAGGATTTTGCACTTCTTGTTGAACTTCACGAGGTTCCTGTCAGCCCCTTTCTCCAGCCCATGGAGGTCCCTCTGGATGGCAGCATGACCCTCTGGCATATCATCTACTCCCAGTTCAGTGTCATCTGCAGAACTGATAAAGGTACACTCTGCCCCGTAATCCAAATCATTAATGAAGATGTTGAATAAGACTGGACCCAGTATTGATCCCTGGGGCACACTTCTAGTCACTGACTTCCAAATAGACCTTGTGCTACTGATCACCACCCTCTGGGCCCAGCCAATCACCTTGCTGTCTGCTCATCCAGCCCATACATCAACAGATTCTCAGTCCCATGGGAGACAATCCTGGAGCCAAGACAGGTGCAGAAGAGCTTGTTGTTTTTCAAGGATCTTTTTTTTCCATGCTCAAGATTCATGCATCCAAATGAGTGTTCAAGCAAAGGTAGCAGGAGACCTGCATGGATGAGCAACGAACTCCTCACTGAATTTAAACAAAAAAAGGAAGTGAATGGAAGGTGGAAGCAGGAATAGTGATTCCTTAGGGGTAATATGACCCAGGAGGAATAAAGAGGCACTTTCTGAGCATGCAGGGATAAGGCTAGGAAAGCCAAAGCACATCTGAGGTCGAATCTGGCAAGGGATGTGAAGGGTGACAAGAAAGGCTTCTACCAGTGTATCAACAGCAAAGGCAAGACTAGGGAAAAAGTTGTCCCACTGGTGAGTAGAACTGGAGAACTGGTGACAAAGGACACCAAAAGGCCAAGTTACTCAAAGCTTTCTTCACCTTGGTCTGCACTGGTAAGTTTGGACTACATGAATTGCACGTCCCTAAGATATGGCAAAGTCTGGCATAAAGAAGACTTGCCCTTGATGAGAGAGAATATAGTTAGGGAACATTTAAACTAACTGGACATATACAACTCCATGTGCCCTGATAGGTGCTGCCTCAGCACCTATGAGTGCTGAGGGACCTGGTTGTGGCTCTTCTCATTGGAAGGTCATTCCATTTTATTTGAAAGTTTATGGCAATCTGGGCAGACTCCTGAGAATTGGAAGAAAGCAGATATCACTCCAACCTTCAAGAAGGGCAAGAAGAGGGATTTGGAAACTAAGGGCCTTATCTCAATCTTGGAAAACTTGTGGAGCAACTAATCCTCAGAACTATTTCCTGAAGCTTGAAGGACAAAAAGGTGATTGGGAGTACCCAGACTATATTTATAATAGGGAAATCGTGCCTGACCAACCTGGGAGCTTTCTACAACAAAATGTTGTGTGGGTTTGTTTTGTGTGGGGTTTTGGTAGCGGGTGAAGGGCCACAGGGATGGCTCCTGTGAAAAACTGCTAAAATCTCCTCTGGCTCCAAGTCCAGCTCACCTCTGGCCACCCTCAGTCAGCACTTCTGCAAATTAACATACTTAAGAGGAGGAAAGAAAAAGACAATGAACAGTGGAAGTATAAAGCGGAGGAGGAGAGAGGAGTGGGATGTGAGAGAGACAAAAAGGCAGACACAAAAAGTCAGTGAAGAACGATGGGGAGGATGTGCAATGGAGCAGAGGTCACCCGGCAGCCTGTGATGAGAGGGCAGGCTGTGCCCCTGCAGCCATGGAGGGTCCTGGGAGAGCAGAAACACACCTGCAGCCTGGGAAAGACCCCACACTGGAGCAGGCTGCTCCTGAAGCACTGCACCTTGTGGAAGGGACTCTCATGAGAGGAGACAGAGAAGAAGACTGCAGCCTGTGGGAAGGACTCATGTCAGAGGTTGGTGGATGACTGTGTCCCACGGGAGGGACCCCACGCTGGAGCAGGGGCAGAGTGTGAGGGGTCTTTCCCACCAGGAGGAAGGACTGGCAGAGACAGCGTGTGATGGACTGACCACAACCCCCATTTCCTGTCCCCCTACACATCGCTGGGGGAGGAGGTAGAGAAACCAGGAGCAAAACTGAGCATGGGAAGAAGGGAGGTGTTTTTAAGATCTGTTTCTATTCTGATATAATTGGTAACTGAATAAAATTATTTTTCTTCCCCAAGTTGAGTCTGTTTTGCCCGTGACCATAACTGGTGAGTGATCTCTCCCTGTCCTTGTCTTGACTCATGGGCCTTTCCTTTTATTTTCTCTTCCCCATCCTACAGAGAGGAGGAGTGGGCGAGCAGCCATGTGGTGCTGAGGTGGCGGCTGGGCCTAAACCACAACAAATGTCTAGCTTAGAGAACAAGTGGGTGTTGTTTATCTTGTTGTTTATCTAGGGTTCAGGTTGTGCTGCTGTTCAGAGGAACCTCAACAGGTTGGAGAAATGAGCCAATAGGAACCTCATGAAGTTCAACTAAAGGGAATGCAAAGCCATTTTGAGAAACAACTGCAAACACCAGCACATGCTGGGGGCCAACCAGCTGCAAAACAGCTTTGCAGAGAATACCCTGGGAGTCCTGGTGCACAAGCATCTGACCATGAGCCAGCAATGCACCTCACAGCAAAGGTAGTCCATGGTGTCCTGGGGAGTATTAATACGAACATTACAAGGAGGTTGAGTGCTGGCCTCTGCTCAGCACTGGTGAGAGACATCTGCGTGCTGTGTCCAGTGCTGGGATCCCCAATACAAGAGAAACATGGACATACTGCAGTGTGTCCAGTACAAAGAGGATTAAATTCTCAGACTATTTAACTATATGACGGGATACTGAGAGAGCTGTGTCTGTTCATCCTGGAGAAGAGAAGCCTCAGGGATATCTTATCAATGTGTATAAGTATCCATGGAGTGGGTAGTGGTAAAGAAGACAGAGTCAGACGCTTCTCAGTGGTATACAGTGGCATGAGAAAAGGCAGTGGGCATAAACTGAAATACAGAAAATTCTGTTTAAATATACTATTTTTTTCCTTTTCTAATTTTCTTTGGAGGGTGGTCAAATACTCAAACTGTTTGCCCCAAGAGGCTGTGGAGTCTCCATCCTTGGAGATTCTCAAAACATGTCTGGGCATGGCCTTGAGCAATCTGCTGTATTTGACCCTCCTCTGGGCAGGGACTAGATGATCTCCAGAGGTCCCTTCCAACTTCAGTAATCCTGTGATTCTGTGGCACTCAGCAGTTTTCGTATCCCCAAGTAAATTACCACAATGAATAAACAAGAAAGGGAGAAATAAAGCAGCCAGTATGAGTGCAACACTGCATGAGTACAATCAATATTCATCAAATAGAAAAAGCAAAAAATCAATAAGGTAAAAATTAAAGAGTAAAAGAAAAAGAAATCTTCTGTTTCAATAAACAGGCACAACTGATCTCCACTGCCACAGACCATGGGGTCGTTCTAATTCTGTGCATGCTTGAAGCTAACAGATCCACATACACAGTGGGGAGTGTTAAGGCTGCAGGGACAATCATTTTGTAACTGAAAGGTGAGTTGCCTTCAAAATCTATGGGACATTGTTTCCATAGAGCAACTTCCCCTTTATGCAATGTGCACTGAACACATATATGTGTGTGTATATCTATATATACACACACATATACATATGCATCTTCATACATTCCCTCCTGGGAAGTGTAAATATGCCCTTGGGGCTGAACAATGGATATTATTAAATTGCCATTGCTCTCTTTGGGAGAACAATATCTAGGAAATCAGCTAAGACCAATATTTTAGTGTTAGTATGTAGTTCACAGAGGGTCTCATTACAGATTTTTATTAAGACAAATAATGCTGATGAAGTTCAAGACTTGTCTTTTTCACAAAGGAAATTCCAGTCTTCCCTTCCCTGTTTGTGAGGAGGTTAGACACAGGGAAGATTCACACAGAAAAGGGGGAGTAGTGGGGAGATCCCTTTGTCTATGGCTCTGGTGACCCTTCCAGCTGCCTGTAGGTCCAAAACAGGGTACAGAGATGGCGGGTGATGCAGACCCCCCTTCATTTACAGCTGTGGGGACCTTCCAGCAACGAGCACAAATACAGGAAGTGCTGTCTGATCATCAGGCTCTAGGTTTCCCTGCTTGAGCAGGGGGGTTGGAGCAGATGCCCTCCAGAGGTCCCTTCCAACTTCAGCCATGCTGGGAGTCTGTAATATATAAATATATTGTAGATTAAAACAACAAGAAACTTTCCATTATGCATCCCTGTATAATTTCCTCAAAGTTTCAACACGAAAAATTTCCATACTTCGCCTTCAGACGGAAAATGTTTTTTAAAGTATTTATTTGTAAACCCATTATTATGCAAACATGTTACTGGTGTGTGGTGGCTTTTTATGGGAGGAAAATTTTATCACCTTTGCGTTGTGCTCTCTTAGGCTGTGGCAGCAACGTTAGCAGAGCCTGTGGAGGAGTGGTTCGTTGGGATAGAGGGAGATAGCAGGTAGGGCAGAGGCTTGTTTCCCAAAACAGAAACAGAGGATCAAGTACCCCAAGAGGTAGGAGCTGGAGGCAGTGTGTGGTGGGAGGGATCGGAGCAGCGTTTTGGGTGCCTCTGCCCATCCTCGTTTTCAGCTTCAAGGAAGCTGCTGCGCTTCCATCATGTGGCTCCTGTCAAGGAGAGAGGGTACCTCTCCTGCTGTCACAGTCAGACTGGCTTTGTCCCTCAATCCAACACCCACGTTAAAGCAGTTCTCACAGTCTTTGGGAAATCCTCGGTGCTGGAAAACACTGCCTTCGCTGTTGACTGAAAACTGGTCACACCTCCAGGACGGTGCCTTATGCTGTCTCTGTGTGCTCTTTGCCCAAGTATATCCCAGCCATAAGCCAATAAAACAGTTTGGCTTGTTTGTCTTTAAAGATATCCTGTAGCTGACAGCTATGTCACTTGAGATTTCTGTCTCCCCTGAGCATACACCTACTCCTGGTGTGTGTCAGGAATGATCCTGGATCATCCCTGCCCTGCAGCCACCCAGCATTTCTGAGCCTGAGTAAGACTTTGTTGAAAGCAGGACCCAAAGTGCCCTTGGGCACAAGAGGTGTTGCAGAGGTAGGGATGGGAAAGGGAAAAATAGGAAAGTAGTAAGAACATAAGTCAAGGAGCAAAATCAGGAACCAGAGCTTGGAGTGATGCAGCAGCAGCAGTTGTCCAAAGGGAGAAGCAAAGTCAGGACATCCATCCCTGGCTGTCTTCAAGGCCAGGCTGGATGAGGCTTTGAGCAACCTGGTCTAGTGGAAGGTGCCCCTGCCCATGGCAGGTGGGGTTGGAACTAGATGGTCTTTAAGGTCCCTTCCAACCCAAACCATTCTAGGATTCTATGAAGAGGCAAGCAACTGAAGTCAGAGCTTCTTCACGAACTGCTCCAATGTGTGTCTCTCCCACGGAGTGTCATCCTTCAGGATCCCCCTGCTCCAGCCTGGGTCCCCCCGTGGTCACAAGTCCTGCCAGCAAATGTGCTGCAGCCTGGGCAGGGTCCTGCTCCAGTGAAGGCTTCCCACGGGGTCACAGACTCCTTCAGGCATCCCCCTGCTCCAGCGTGGGGTCCTGCCTGGGCTGCAGGTGGGTCTCTGCTCCCCCGTGACCCTCCATGGCTGCAGGGCACAGCCGACCTCACCATGGGCTGCACCACGGGCTGACAGGGAATCTCTGCTCCAGTGCCTGGAGCACCTCCTTCCCGTCCTTCTCCACTGACCTGAGTATTTGCAGGGTTGTTTTTCTCACATTTTGCTCTTTCTTTCTCTGCCTCAATTTTTCCTGTCTTAATTTTTTTTCCCCCCTTCTTACACACGTTGTCCCAGAGGCACTACCACCATCACTGATGGGCTTGGCCCTGGCCAGTGGCAGGGGGGGGCGTGGGGGGGGGTGTGTGCGGCACGCG
>NW_010224907.1:7501-30149 GCF_000690775.1 Eurypyga helias
AGCTTCCAGCAGCTTCTAACAGAAACGACCTCTATAGCCCCCCTGCTGCCAAAACCTTGCCAAGCAGACCCAATATGAATAGACATAAAAATCCTGAACTCTTATCAGAAAACTCTTGATTGTTCTGAAGTTCAGCAAATAGATGAATAAATGTTAATTGTGCTGCAGTGTTACCCATTGCCACAACATATTCTGTCAAAGATAATGGAGTAGTATTCCTGCAGTTTTGCAGGCTGCAGGTGAAGTTGTCTTCTGATCTGAGGTGATGCTGAAGGGGAGTGTTTTGTCTTAATGTAGAGGGTTTTCTCAAGACCCTGGATATTCCAGTTTAGGTTTAAGAGTATAAAAGTCAGGAAATGTACACTTAGAGTTAGACAATGTGAATATTTCCTCAACACTACCTATTTTCCTTTTACACATCAGTATGTTTTGTTTCAGCACTGAAGACGACCCATGGTGCTAGTGCTCCTGCATGTCTTATGCTGAAAATAGCTCGGTACTGTGTTGCAGTGAAATGAGATGCTGTAACTAAATGGTCGAGGAAATTTGCAATAGATTCAACAACGTCAGTCTGCGTCTTGCTCTCTGAGTTCTTATGAATTTTTGCTTCCTTTTCCCCAACTGAACCAGCTGGGAAAAGCTTTCCTTTTCATTTGAACCAGGGAATCAGAGGACTGATTTTTTTGCTATACATATTGTTCTTTTATGTGCTGATGGCTACTGAAATTGGAAATCTTATGCACCATAACACAGCAGGCCATATAGCCTCAGGTGAACATACAGCCACCACTGTGCATCCATGTATTGATTTTATTACTATGCTGTCTTGAAGATATGGCCTTATATTGGGCAGCTGCCAGGGACCTCAGGTGATAATGACTTGAACCTTGTGGGATTCTTACTAAAAACTTGTGGCACTCAGAATGTCTTTTTGCACTTAATTAGTAATTTGTCAAATTTCTCCCATCAGATATTACTGACTTGTCTTATTGAATTGGTTACTGATGCAATTTCATGGCTGCAAATACAAAATATCTGGCGGTATCTTCAGTACTGCATGTGTACCGAGAGCTCTGGTACCTGGTAACATGCATCATAGATATCAGTGAGTTTCTTTGGTTTGTCTATACTGATAAATAAAACAAGGCCAGAGACCACCATCTAGTCCAAAGACCAAATAAGATAAATTGACTGCATTCACACTACATAATCCAAGGGTCTGTGGGTCCTAGGGGGTACTCTCTGTCCCCTGAAAGTTTTCTGGGCTTTTAAAAATATTATTATTTTTCTTATTCATTTCTATTTTTGTTTGTAGGGTCTGAATTGACCTGAAGACTGTTATCTACCAGAGTGATGTTTTCATAGCATGAAGCTGCGGACATGTGTTGCATAGAGTGTCTTGTGGCATGAGGAGTGTTTGAGGGTACAGTGCTGACTGCTGCAAAGCTAAGAGTGTGTAGGGTGGGGGACACCCAAACCACTACATTCTTCTCCAAGTGGCCTTTTGGGAATGGTCCTGGCATATGTTATGCCCTGAACTGTGCCCAGGCATTGTCTTGGAGAACTTAAACTGGGACAAGCAAAAGCCCTGCCAGGGAGTATGCTAACAATTATGCACTGCAGAAGACTAGCAGTCCCATCCAGCGCCCAAATTCAGTGCCTGGCACTTTTTTATTTAGCAGCACAGCTATAACCTGTCTTTTAAAGGATTTATTTCATAAATGGTATGAGATTAGGTTATAAAGAATTCTCTTCCCACTTCCCTATAGTCTATGCATGGAACTTTCTAATTTTTGTAGTTTTCTACAGTACAGGACCACGTCAGCATCGCCACTTCAGCTCAAACCAGTAGTGTAGTTGCTCTGTGCTAATGGCTATTATTATGTTGGCCTTTTTTCCCTTGAACAATTCAACTGTCCTTGCTGTTTGGAGGCATTTCTCCAGATCTGTCTCCCTCAAGGATGCCTCCTGCAAACTGGGCTCTTTTGTCCCAGGGACAATCCTAAGTTCTGTTATGGAATCTTTAATGTCTATAAAGTTACACATGTTGTTTTCAGTTCTGAATACGTGTTCAGTCTTTATTCTGATTTACAAATTTATTGGTAAAATAATTAAAAAAAAACCCCAACCAACCAAAAAATAAATAATAATAATAAAAAAACCAAACCAAAAGAACAAAGCAAGGCAAATATATCCCGTAGCTCTCCATTTCTATCTACTTGTGGTAAAAAATTTTGTAATGCAAACAAAGATAACCAGACCTCAGACTGCTTGCATCTTTTAGTGTAAGTAAGGGTTTCCATAGGAAATGGGATTTTCATAGGACAGAAAGGTGCTAGGTTTACTATAACCAGCAAATGCAGTTTCCATGTATGAATTCTAATGATGAGATAAAAGCATCTGAATGTATTTTGCAAGAAATACAGCATTGATAATAACAGTTACAACCACAATAGTGCACTAGTGCCTTAGCTATTTCCTATAAGATCAACGCAGAATTAACTAGATACAGTTTGCCACCTTTGTACAAAAAAATATAATGATCTACATAATTATATAAAGTATTGGAACTACTTCCAGTCTAGGCATGCTTAAAAAAGGAGTATGGAAAACATGTATGAGGGGTGGTTTCTCTGAAGGTGAAATATAGTAGTTATTGATGATATGACCTCTTTTGTAAAACCAGGAGTATGGATTTGGAAAAACATATAAGATTAGGTTTATAACATTGAGGGATTTTTCCTGTTCTGCATGCAGATGTGTACTACATCTATGATGATAATTTTTGCTGTATTTTACATGAAATAGTGCTGTAACCTCAATAAGACCGGAAAATATGTAGATATCTGCATAGGTAATAAGAATGAGATCAAGAGGTCAGACCTTGTGAATAAACATGCTGTGATCTGTGGCAGCAAGTTGTTTCAGTAAGAAATTGATTAGTCAATATTTCTGTAGTCTCATTCTGTCTGGAGTTATCAAAAATCTTGCTCAGCTGTTTCGTGCTTCAGGCATGACTTATGACAGCAATGTCATTCTCATATCCCTTGTTTTTCTACAGGTAGGACAGTTAAAAAAATTACTTCAATTTCACATTTTTTCCCATGGCTTCTGCTTCTTATTTCTTCTGTTTTTGCTGTCTGAGTTATGGTTTTGTTGCCTATTCAAAAAGATGGGAAAATTTGGTTTTTTGCTTAAAACTGCAAGAAGCTTTCTGGCACTTTTCACTTGTGCCCTTATTATAGAGCCCTGGGGAAACTCTAAGGGTAATTTTGATTTGGAATCAACCCTGCCCTTCTGGAGCTACAGAAATAAGCCCAGTAAGCGGAATATTAGCTGGTAGGAATTATTATGGGTTTGCATATATAGAATTATTTAGCATATCTTTTAAAATGTCTTCATCCTCATGAAAGAAACTGCAATTAGTATTTCAGAAAACTTCACAGATAAACCCCCTGGCTTGCCTACACCCACTGATTGTGGTTTGCTTATCCTGTATGGCCTCTTTCTGTTTCACCGACTTGTTCCAAGCCTGTCCTTACATATCTGGCTTGTCTGTTTCAGCATATTCCAGTACTCTGCCCACTGGAGAGGCTGAGCCTGAGAAACAGCTAAATGTGCATCCTTCTGATGTCAAATATAAACGGGGGAAGTCTTGCCTTGTTTACTCTTAACAAGTCTTGACAGTGTCCCTGTGTAAAATGAAAAGGTTTTCTTAGTAAATGTGTTTGGGAAAAACTTGTTTTGATTGACAAGAGTGACAATACCCCTAAGGGATTGTGCATCATACCGTAAGGGAGCTATTGCTTGCTTTTCACACAGAACAGGAGTAGTGTGTGTTGGGGCACCTGGGTGGATTCTCCTTTCTTTCCAAATAATTTTTGGGTTTTTTTCCCTTCTGTTGCTCGAACTTTCTAGAAAGCACAAAGGCTGTTAAAACCTGCATTGGAAAGATCGCTGTGAGATGCTAGAAAAATTGTAATTGAGATAGTTCTCTGTCAGCCGCACGTTTGTTTTTTTCTCCTTTAACATTTTTTCTTAATTAAAGAAAAATTCCTACTGGTGCAGGTTTATCTTTTGCAATATACATTGGCCAGTTGTTTATTCTTGCAATGTATTGTATCAATACATCATCATCAAAGGTGACAGTTGCGTGAAGCTGTCACAATAAATATAGCAATACTTTTATTATTGTGTATGTTGTTAGAATGTGTTCAGGGCTGCAACATCTCTACTTCTAAAAAAATGTCAAACATGAAATGCCTCTTGACTAATAAAAACACTGCATACAGCATATGTATGTGGATACGTTACATGTATATGCTGCAGAGACATGTGTATTTATAGTAACATGCTGTAATTATGGCGAAAGTTCTGTCAGCATTTCCAGTATAAACATCATTTTCAGGATTTATTACACAGCTAAAGGATTAGATCCCAGATACAATTTGGCAAATGAGGCCTCAGCCTGGGTAGCAAATTCTTCTACAGATTTCTTTTTCAAAGAATTGCTTCATAATGTATACAAACACAAACAGAAACAGATGTTTGTAAAGTTCTTATTTGTGCTGGTGTAATTAAAAACAAGCACAGGTTTAAGCTGAAGTTCACCTCAGAGAAGTGCTGAAATAATTAAAAAAAATAAAAAGAAAAAAGAAACTGCTCATCTTGCCCAGCAGAGTCTGCTTCTTTTTAGTGTTTCAGATGTTTTTCTGATGATATTGAAGAAATATCTTGTCTACCATTCTCTCCTACAGTTGGCTCGAGCCTGGGATGCTCTTCCAGACTTCCAGGGGACAGAGAACTGCAGGCCAGCTGAAGCACTGCAAGCCTCAGTGATGCTGGAGTTGCATCAGTGATCTGGTTTCATGAATATCTCAACATTTTGCAGATATCGTAGGGAATACAACTTGTTGCTGTTGGAACTTGCATTTATATGTTCAGAGTCTGTTTTATTCTGATTTTCCTGTAGCTTATGGAAAGACCCTCATTCAACTGGAGATGGCCCGTGGAAGGGCCAGTAGGAGACCCAGACCTAGTAGGAGAACTCTTCTCTGATGAAACTTAGATGAAAGTTTGTCTTCACATTTTGACAGCTGCTGCACTTCCAGCTCAGAGCAAGTGGAAAAATACAGAGAATAACTTTCTGAGTACTAGCTATGCCATGGCAGGACCTGTTTTCCACTGAGATGAGCTACCTGAAACCTGCTTTCACCTCAGGGCAGATGAGCTCCATAGTGTCCCCTTTAAACCTGGCTCTGAAGTTGTACAGACCCAATGACCTGTTGGTGGATACCCAGTTCTTTATGGTTTCCTGTATGCCCTGAGGAAGAGGAAGACTTAACCTACACAGTAAGACAACTCAACCTATTGCTTAGTTCAACACAAGGAGTTATGTATACATTTGGAGAGGAAAGAAGTGTCTCAATGCTGTCAGACTTTTCAGGCATGGTTTGGGAGGTAGGCAGAACCAGAGCCACTGAAGGAAATTACCCAAGCCATCTCTCTAGGGACAGACAGAAACATTGCCAAAACAGGAAGTACAAATAAACAAGTTCTGCTTCCTTCCATCTTGTAGGGTGGTTGCATTTGCAGCAAACCTCCCTTCAGCTCTTTACATCCTCTTCTCAGACACCCAGGCCAGAGCAGGCAGCTGTGCCCACAGAAGGCTGTGACCCTATGGGAAGCACATGCTGGTGAAAAGAAGAAGAAGAAGACAATAAGAAAATAAGAAAAAGACAATAGAAATGTGTCAAAAAAGATAACACAAAGCTACAAGTGTCTATTGTCAGTCTGACCTAAAAGCATTGTCAAGATTTCTAGCCTTTTTACATACAATTATCTATACAGAGAGAACCATCATATCAGCCAGGTCATATGTTAAACTGGAGTTGTATGTAAACAAGGGCCTTTGAGACTGGCATGTTACTGTCACTTTTGGTACTGATGGCAACTGGTGGTATACCAAGTGATAAACCGATATTGCAACAGCAGGCAGAGTTTTGTGGGATGTTTATATGATGAATACTTCAAACACTAGAGGGTAAACAAAAAGCTTGTGGCTCTTTATCAAAAAGTATATATAGACAATCAAAAAGATTAAAAAACCCCTCACAAATCAGCCTTATATAACCATGTTGTATATAAACGTAATAATAACAGAATATTTTAATATTCAAAGTATAGATTTTTTAGAGTTTCCTTCATGCCATCTAAAGTACTGAAAGTGTCTCTTTCTCTATTAAGGTTTAACTGAAAAGAAGGGGTAGAAGACACTATTCTTCTCTTGTATTACAGGTTTTTTTGCATGGATGGTTTTCCTGTCAAGTAGCATGAGAAATCTAGAAGGACCAATGCACTTTAACTAAAACCAACACCACAAATTTGCTCTGATTAGCTCAAGAAGAACAAACAAAGCACAGCTATGTTCTTGAAGTTGCTAGTGCTCACTTTGAAACTGTAGCCAAGAACAAAACTGCAAACACACACACATTATATATTATCTATACAATATAGATGTTTGTAGGGGATGAGTCATGGCGATTAGTTTCCATATTCCAAGTTATGATCTTGGGATCTGGCATATTCATTTATGCAATCATTATGAGCTGAGAAAGGGTAAACTATCCTGACCTTGAAAGCTGACCTTTCAGTTACCGTCATCAAATTTGAACCATCATTTTGTCAGTCATGGTATGTGAGCCAGTTGCCTTCTATCTATACTAAGGTGCGACAAGCCTTCAGTTTGGAAAAATTAGGGTGAATAAAGGTCACCAGATCTCTTTATCTGATTGTAGCCAAGAAAATTGCTGAAAGCAAGCAAGTATGCTGCAGGCACATTGGTGATTTTTCACAATGCCATTGAGTAGAACCTTGAAATCTGGTGCAGTCATAGATCATGGACCTGAGTGCACACACACACACTAAAAAACAAACAAAACCCTAACCCCCCCCCACCACCACCAAACAAAAAACCCCACAAAACAAAACCCCTACAACAGATTTCAAGGAAAATATTCCTTCACATGGCAGTCAATGACTGAGTATTTCGTTTTGTTTGACATTTCATCTTTTTAGTCTTTCAATGTCTCTTAACCTCACTCTAGCCTTGCTTTATTATTATACATTTATTTATCTATCCTTGAGCAATATAAAAACACCCATAGAAAAGCTCTAGGTGGTCATAAAATTAATTAGATTTACAATTCCATATGATGGCCACCAAACAGTATAGCAATAATCCCATAGAGAGAACAAATTAACTCAGCTAGCCAATAAATCAGAACAACAGGGAACTGTGTTTTCTTTTTCACCTCCAAGAAATAAAATCTAAATTGGCCCAAATGCTTTCTCAAATAAATGACTCTTCCAGGATGGTCGTGAATTTTGACTGGGTGGGGGATGTTTGCTTGGGTTTTGGTTTTGGGTTTTTTTGTGTTTGGTGGGGTTTTTGTGTGTGTGTGTGTGTGTGTTTTTGTTTGTTTGTTTTTTGGTTTTTGCATAGAGAGAATAACTAAACACACCTAAACACTCTGGGTTTTGTGTGTTATATGTCCCAGTGGGTATGACATTGTCAGTTATCAAGAATGAAAGTTCTCTGATCTCACTACTTCAATTTATCATGTTCCAGCCAAGAAAGTAGTCATATGTTTATTAATTGGTTGAGTCATCATTAAAAATTACAGTTGTGCTAATGTTACCTGTTAACCTATACAAGATGAAGGGTGATGAGTAATTGCATATGGCAACTGGGACTGAGTGACCAAAGACTAAAATTCAGCGACAAGGGACAGTCCAAAAACTTTTTTCTCACTGTCTAATAATAAGGTCTTGTCATAGCCCCAGATAAGCTCTGGGGTGAAGGGACCATCATTTGCTTAATTCACCTAAGAAACAGGGCCCTAATCTGGTTGGCCTCTAAATCCCAAACTCACCCCATCTTGTTTTAGGATCTAAAAGTCCGACAGCTCTTAGAAGTATAATGTCCTCTGGATGGGGTGTCCCTTCCATTTCAGTCTGTCTACCCCAGAGTAGAGGGTGAAGCGCAGATAGTTTCAGAATGTATTTCAGACTTAGTATGTGTCCAAATACCAGGTTTTTGGTCAGTTACTGTTTTACACTAGGTGCTGGGAATTAGAGAGAGGAGCTTTGGTTTTCTTCAATATAGGTGTTACTACCAATAAAAAAACATATAATATATGTGCCGCTGAAAGTAATGTAACCAGCTTATCACGTTTTACGGTGGGTTCAGACCTGGTGAAATTACTGTCTCTTCCTATATTTTGCAAAATGAACATTTAAAAATAAAGGCTTGACATGTAAGGTAAAATAACTTCTTCACTAACCCTGGACCTTTCCCTTAGATTCTAAGCAATTGTAGCAAATTTGAGAGATGAAATTCAACAAGGTTAACAACAAAAAAGTGATAGCCGACAATGAACTCTGCATCTGCCTGCATGGATGGACTGCTATCCAACCGCATCTTGAATACTATTAAAAATATAATTTGACATTGAAACCCAAATGTATCTAGCACCTTCCTCCCTAGAGAACCAAACCAGATGTGCCTTGTTTTTATCCTAATGGCAGCTAAACATAATTTCCTAGGTAGACCCCCATAGAAAATCCTGTGATACCTTAAAAAGTAGATTTCATCAGGCTAAACACAGATCTAAAGCATTAGACTAATGTAATTTTAAACCCCATCCCATAAAGTTATATTTCACAAAAGTGGAAAGCAGTTTTTATTCCTTTTCACTGCAATTTTTTCTGAACATATGGTGTAATGTGGAAACATGGATAGTCAGAACAGTTAGCAGTTGCTGTGGTACTGCTGGCTTATTTCCACTTTACGAATTCATACGAAGCTAAAATATCACGCTGGTGACATATGCTTACCGGCTCTCCATTTACTGCCTGCAGCTATGGGCTCCTGTATTCTAATGGTAATTCTACAATCTGTTCACTGACAGCTCAGGGGGCCAGATGATATGCACACTACTGACAGGGACATCACTTTCATGAAACATTTACTTCTCTGCACCTGAATATTGGAGTAATCATATAGAGAGTCGACACACCATGAAATAGAGTTAGACTGAAGATTCTGAGAAGAAAATAGCAGACTGTCACTCAAAATAAAGTTCATTTTATACCCAGCAGAGCTAGGTTAAAAGACATTTCCATACACTGAAAATGCTTTCCATCTTTAAAGTTGCAGTTTAAAAGAAAAATGTTTTCCCTGTATTTTTCTTCAGTGGCTCAAGGGATAATTACACTCCGAGACTTGCATTTGAGAAAGCTTGTACTTTCTTGTCCCGTGTTCTTTGAATGAAGTCAGAATTACAGTGGGTGGATGGGCACTGAAAATTCACCCCTGCCACACTGTCAGAAGCACCACCAAACTACCTCTGAGCAACCTTATTTTGTTTTCCTGTGCTGCCCTGCAAGGTTGGCTGTAAGGTTTGCACCCCTCGAAGGTAGTTTGCACAAAGTGGCCCCTCAGGTCGCATCATCTTTCTGAGGCAGCAGCACAGGTGCAGCTAAGCTTTAGGTAGTGAATCACTGCCCAAGGGATAGGATTAGGCAGCCAGAGCTGGGAAGTTACATCCGTGAGCAGCCAAAGTAGTCAAAGGACTCTCTGTGGGATGGGGATGAGCTGCTCAGAGCAGGGACTGCTGAAGTGTCCCTAGGCAGACACAGGCGAGGCTGATAATAAGCATGTTCAGGTGAGAGCTGGTAAAATGCATAATGCATTACATAAATGCTATATTTTACAGAAAAGGGTAATGACAAATTCCAAAGCAAAAGGTTAATTTAATTATGCAAGATTGGAGAAAAGGCCTAAAAGGCCAGATAATATCTTATCAACCTTTATGGTTCCCTCCAGAAGATAACAACCAATTATCTAACATTTAGGAAAGAGGAATACAGCAGTAGAATAATACAGCTATTATTCTCTTACTAGTATAGACAGGGCAAGGATAACCATCTAATGTGTGATCCAGCACTTGGTAAGCATGGAAATAATCTTTCCAGTAGCCATATCACCTGTGAAAGAAAATACAGTATTGATATTAATATATTTTCCAGGTTCTGGCCATCGTGAAAGAAATAATGAACAGAGAAACTGTCAGCCTTACCATTGGAAAAGAAACTTAAACATTGCTAGGCAGATGGGGGTAAAGGTAAAAAAACTGGACTGGAGGGCACAAAATTAAATACTCTCTGGAAAGACAGTCATGTGAGAAAAAACATGATATTTTGAAATCTTTACACATGCTAATGTACTGCTGAACATGAAACACTACATGGACTTAGAAGGGAAATGCACAGAAGGAAAAATGGAGAATGCTGAGATGTAAAGGTTGCATAAGGCACCACTGGTGTAGACAATCCTCACTGTCAGTCCTTCATGATGGTCTGCTGAAGATTTGATTTTTGTTGCAATGAGGAAAAGTGCCTTGATTATACTGTGTCCAAATTATCACATGATAGAACAGTGAACTCTGGTTAGACATCATCATAACAATGTATGTAATATAAATCTTCATAGCTACTTCTCTGACAAACTGAGAGCTACTCCTGTGGTTATTTCAACTCATTTCCAGATAATGATTCTCTCTATGTTCTCGGTAGAAAGATTGTCTAAAGCAGAGCCGATATTATTAATGTCAAGTTACAGAGATTTTGTTCTAAAATACTTCTTGTTCTTCAGGATTTTTCTCCTAATATGCTCATTTTGTCACCAAGGAAAGAATATCAGATTTTTCTTTCTAGAAGGTGATCTTTCTGTTTGTTTCAGAATGGCTACTCACATGACATTATTTTGCGGTGGGATCACATGTCCCCATGATTTTCCGTGTCCTAGGTTTAATCATAGAATCACAAAATGGTTTGGGTTGGAAGGGACCTTAAAGACCATCTAGTCCCAACCCCCCTGCCATGGGCAGGGACACCTTCCACTAGACCAGGTTGCTCAAAGCCTCATCCAGCCTGGCCTTGGACACTTCCAGGGATGGGGCATCCACAGCTTCTCTGGGCAACCTGTTCCAGTGCCTCACCACCCTCTCCAGGAAGAACTTCTTCCTGAGATCTAATTAAACCTCCTCGCTTTCAACCTTGTTGAACAGTTGCTTTTAAACAAAAAGTTTTGGAAATATAAAGCAGCTTCTGTAGTTGTTTATGTATTCTCTTTTTCAGGTGAGAATGAAATACATAGAGGAATAATAGAAAAAAATTATCTTTCCCCCACCAAATATTTTTGGTTTTTAATAAAATGCTGAAAGACACCAGAACACTTACAAGGTTGAATCATAGCTACTTTTTAGTCTATTACAACATTTCAGAGAAAATATATATAATTTTTTGACTAAGTATAGTAGCTGCATTTTATAGTTTTACCTGGAAAATCTTCTGTGCTTATACAAGAGCAGGGATGGCTTAAGGCAATGCTACCATTTGGCTGTAGACGGTTACAGAATGTGTAGACCCACTTTATTCTTCTATGGAACATTTATTTATATACCTCTTTTTTTTATTTACCCACTTTTACAGGAGTATATTTACATTTTATTCTAAAGAATGCATTTATTTTATAATAAAATATAATAACCTCTGTTCTGTGTGGGAAGATGCAGAGATGGACCACAGAATCTCTTCATTATTTTTCTCCAATTTTAAATTTCTTCAAACACTCTGAAATATATCTTTTTTTCAGAATTGCCTGAAGCACATTCTTGCAGTGCTTCTTTCAAAGTGAGGTAGCCATAAGTGCCATGAGGAGGGGTGAATATCATGTAACTACTGTCCCAAACCTGGAATGGAGAGTAGTACCGTGACTGTATTTTTATGAGGTAATTAATTTTAGCTCTTGATTGCAGCAGACTTTTCCAAAGTATAATGCAGCCTGAAATTCAGAGATTAATATAGTGGAGTAGAAAGTGTGGAAAATAAGACATCCTACCATATCATTAAGAAGACTCGGATGGACTTTGAAGAGAACAGCTCTCTGCACTCCAGTAACCCTGAGACACCGGGGGAAAGCACAACTTTCTACCCAAAATATGAAACTACTTACATAGGAAACTTTTTGCATTTCACTGTTAAGCTTACACACATTCAAGCAACGAAATAGTCTGTTCTCAACAGAACTCATCATACGTGTGTGAAATAAATGAAAAATCACTGCTTTATAGTTTGACAGTATGTTCAGTGTCCTTGCTGTCTAGTCCCATACTCTTTGCATATTCTCAATGTACCAAGTACATTTTTGGCTAGACACTATAAACTGGGCAATTTATTAAAAAAAAAAAAAAAAACCCACACCAAAAAACCCACCCACAAAATAAGGCATTTCCTATCTTGTGTGGCCCATCCTTCCATGGCATGGCCCACTTTTTTTTTTTTAATCTGCTGGGCTAACTTAAAAGGAAAACATATGACACATGGAATAATGTCTTTGAGTACGCGTTCTTGGAGATCTCAGAGCAACCCAGCTCTTTTCCTTGCTGTACCACCTCGAGTCTCCCATGAACAATGTAGCGGGATGGTGTCATGTTGATAAAGGTTTCTGTCCTGTTCAGCCACCTATACTGTGCTCTGACATGTCTCCTGCTCTGTGTATTTATCCCTGGCAGTGACTTTCTCGGGTGCTTTCTGCTCCTCATCTCGCAGCACTGGAGCCTCACAGGCTGGAATTGAGGTCACTCAGGTGCAGCCAGCGGTGGCTTCTCCCTAATGCTGTCTGATGGTAGCTCCTGCACTGTCCTCTGAAGAGGAACTGATGGAGTTGCTCCATCCCAAAGAGCACGCTCGGCAGCTCCTTTCTGCCAAAAATTTTCCCGGGTCGCGCTTGTGCTAGCAAACGCTGTGGGCTGATGGCTTCTCATCAGTGCTGCTCTGAGGCTCCGGCGCCAGCCCTCAGGCCTTAATGCTCAGACAGCGAAGCTGGAGGGTGGTGCCTCACCTACAGCTTGCTTTACTATTACTTCAAACACATGTTCCGGAGTCTCTGAGCCTTTCAGGCTGTGTTACTGCATGCTCTTATGATACTGGTAGGTGGGCATGGGATCTGAAGGAAGTCACATACAAGATGAAGACACCTGGTGTTTTTATCCTGGGGAAAATATAGGGTAAACATTTTTGAAGTTAGTAGCACATTTTTAAAGATTTCTTTCAGAAAGGGAATCAGTGGGAAGTACAGCATATTTGGATCCTAACGTTTTCCTATGAAATGAATGCTGTTCTTTATTTCTGCACTAGCGGCTGAGGCTCCTGGATGCTGAGTCGGTTCTGCAGTGGGTGATGAGGACCAGCTGCTCCATGGCATGGAGCACAGCTTTTACCTTCGCTCTGGGGCAGGCAGCCTGCGAGAGCTGGGAGAGGGGGGCGGAATCCAGGCACCAGGCAGGCAACAGCAAGAGGGGCCCGTGATGAAGTGTGGCTGGTGCCTGATTAGGAACACAAAGACAGCAGTTAACTTCCAGGACACACTAACTTTTCATGAGTCTTTGCTAACAAAAATTTGTCTCATAGGCAGTACCACCTTGATGTTTAGGAAGCCTTTTAGTGCCTTATTCACCTAATTATAGCTGGGTTTGGGGAATAAGCATCCAAAACAAAAGGTACCTTACCAAAGATATGGCAAATGTTATTGGGGTTCTGCCTGACGTCAGGAACAAAAAAATGCTTTTGCCATGGATGAGGTAGGTAGACCTTAAGAGCAGCTAAATGTTAAAATATAAAGTTAAGATATAGGGCAGGAGTCTTTTGTAATGAATCTTTTCTCAGTGTCTTTTTTCATTGTTTGGAGCCAGCTCAAATGCCCAGTTTGTCCAGAGGTTTTCTTACCAATGCTTGGCTGCTGATTCAGCATGTCAAAGCAACCTCTTTGCAGGCTATGGATTATGATGGCGCATCATTATCTTTATTTGCCCATTTCAGCTCAAATTCCTATTTTCCTTTTGCTCCAGCTGTAGGTCAGAGTTATACAAATGTTCCTGAAATCTCGGTCTGTGACATGACGTATGTATGGCACCCTTATTCATCCCGTACTTTAAAGATCTTTCCTCTTGTGTTTCTTCATTCCTGGCAAAAGCTCACAAACAGCATAACAGCACTAAGTACCCCTCTCTATTCCAGTGTTTACAGCAGGGGCATGTCTTTTACCCCTTTCCCTTTTCACTTCCATTGGAAATCTTTGCTATTTTTTTCTCTTATTTATCCCCAGGGTTACCTCTATATGTGGATTCAGTATTTGTTTTTCCTCTTTTTTTTTTTTTTTCTGCCTGTACAAATTGGATTTCTTCATGTTTGTTTTTGGTGATTGGAGGGGATTGCTAACGCTTGTTTACTCCAGTTCTTGGTAAGACCTTGATCAAGCTACTTAACTTCTCAGTTACACTTCTGAGTTTTTTGTTTCTTCTTTCCAGAAAGTTATTATTCCAACAGCTCAGGCAGTGGGTGGCTTTGAAGCTTAGAAACCTAGTATTTTTTAAGAACTATTTATGATGTAACATAATAATTTAAGCATTTAAGCCTTGAAAATCAATCTCTTTAGAGCCCTTGAGAGAAACGTTAGATATATGCAAAAATGCAGATGTTAGTAGAAGCAGCATGTACATATCCAAGAGCAACATTTGGCCCCCTTAAACCAAGTGAAAAAACTTTCACGCTTACATGCACACCCACAAACCTACCTTGCTGTGAACCTAGATACCTACTCAGTCTGACTGTAGCACAGACTGACAGCAAAAGTAATAAAGCTCCGATGTGGCATAGATTACACCTTTAAGACATCGTGGTGCATTTCTGGATGACCATATAATCTGTAAGAATACACTTATCTCTTACAGAGCAACTTTTGTCTTTGGATTTTAGGTTGTGTCAGCATGTAATGTTTAAATCTGAAGTCAGAACGATTTAATCTATTGGAGAAATACAGTTATCTCACAGAAATGCACTTTCTGCAGTGCTCTATTTCTTTTATGGAATTGAAATTATGGATGTATTTACTCTCTACTGCTACAGCAAATGGAGGTGATTCTCGGTGGAACAAACGTGAGTGCAGGGAGAATGTGAAGATTATGGGAAAAGTCACGTTTACAGGCACAGGGCTTATTGTCCAGCAGGCAGCATTATAACAGGCAAATCCTGTCCCCTGCTGAGGGGCCAAAGAGACAGCAAAGAGGTGGGGAGCCTCCTATCTCTCCCCAAGCCTGGGTGCTTGCAAAAGTAAATGCTTTGTCAGCATCCTGCTGTTGGTGCTACCTGAGCAGCAATGCCCCAGTGTGCTGGGTGACGGCAGGGAGTCAGAGCTCTTCTCCATTGCCTCTCTTCTCCTCAGCTGGGCTACGAGCCATACACTGAAACCTTAAGGGGTAGTGTAACATCATTCTCCAATGTCCCAGGAAACTTCTTCCCTTAGCACCTAATAGTTTGCCCTGCCAGAACAATCTCCTGAAGGCAGGGGTGGCCTCAGTGCAGGAGTTTTCTAGGAGGCTGGAAAGGCATCAAGAAGTGGGCACTTTCTAGTCTGGTACGTCTTCTTAGCTGGTAGCTTGTGCTGGAACTCCTGTGAAATTGGGAATTTTTGTTTGTATGTTTTTCTGCTGGAGAAAGTCACTTCAGTGGACTGATTGAAAGTGAAATTTGGCAGTTTTAATAAACTTGCTATTCCAAATTTTGTAAACAAAGGTTGTAAAATTGTCTAAGTACTACACATTAAAATGAAAAGTTTCTTATTCTCAACTCGAAATGACTTGCTGTTTCTAGTTTTACCTTTGTTCTAAAAGAACAAAACTATCAAAAAGATAAAATTAATTTTTGTCTTGTTTAATTAATGATGAAAGATGACAAAATTTACCATTTGATCTGGTTTATTTCTCTTTGTAAACAATTATTAGTATACCTTTTTAGATTTTTTTTCTCTCTAGTTTTGAGGGACTTTAAATAATGCCATAGTTGGGAACATATTTTGGGCCAGCTCCGTTAAATGAGATAGGATGTTAAAGAGTCTTCCAAGCCCTTTACCCTAGGTAGGGACTATTCCCAACCCCAAATCCATCTCAAGATGAAACCCAAGAGGATATCCACTTCTCTCCCCATGCTCTAATTGCTCCCAGTAAAAAGAAGTGAGGCCTATGGTATGGATGTCCATCTGCCACTGACCTAATTCTGGACTCAGTTCAGGAAGGACCATGGCACATTCCAGGTTTCCACACTAAAGTCCCTTGGAAACCATTGGGATGTACATGAGCTGTGACTTGGGCTGAGGACATTAACTGCACATGCAAAACAGTGACTGAAAAATTATGGTAGTATGTGATGAATGTGATAATATGATACCATTATGATAAAATGATGTTAAACAGCAGTTATAAATGCTGTCCTTCTAGAATGAAATGAAGAGTTCAGTCACAATTCATCAGCTGTTCCTGTGAGACATCTTAGTTTTGACAAAATATCAGTAATATGGTTATTCTCAGTGACTAGCAGAGACCTTAACAGAAGATTTTTTTTGGCCATCTGGTTTGTCCATTTAAAAAAAAAAAAAAAAAAAGACATAATTTTATCTCTATTACTTTGACAGATCACTAATTTGGTTTTGAAATAATTAATATTGGCTTAGCACCAGTGAAGCTTGATTAAATGTAGGGGAAAAAATTATTTGGGCTTAAGACACTGAAAACCAGTTAAGAATCAGGACCTACAGTTATTATGCTGGGATTTTCTGTCAGTGGTTACAACACGGAATAGAGTAAAAATATTTATACATATGAATTCCAATGTGTAGTGAAATTCAAACCAGAAGAATTCCTGGGTGTCTTGCCCTGCCCTTTAAATCATAATTCAGAACATCTGAGCAAAAACTATGGTTTCATAAAAATGAAAGCCCACTAAAAAGAATAGGGAGGAGCAAACTGTGGGCATTCTCACCACATACACTTAGTTATAAAACATACTTTAAAAAGAAGTCTCTGTGTCCACGATTTTCTAATGTTGTGAATGGGAGGCTCCTCTCAAGAGTGATTCCAAGTATTTAAGGTAAGGTTCTGCCCAGAAGCACCTCAACAGTGTCTTCCCTCTCCATTGTGACTATGGAGGAAACCGAAGGATGTTTACCTTGTTAAACTTAATGTGAACCCCTCTGTTTCTCTCTTTTGTCTTCATAGGAAGCTGAGGTAGAGTAACCTTTAAAATCTTAGATGTCAAGAATCTGCTGATACAAGTAGTCCCCAGGACTTCCACAAGTCTCTCAAGACTTGCAAATTGCCAGGTTTTATTTGATACTCCACACCAGAACTACTAGCCTTCTCATGGGAAGAACTTGTGGGAATAGAAATCCTGGTCTTTGCAAGGCTCTGAGCCCAAGGAACTTTGCCACTTTGTAGCAAAGTTAGATTCTTAGATTGCTGGCTTAAACAGCCAGTTGAAGTTTTGATTGTACAGGAAAATAAATGACTATTAAAACTTGGGATAAATATGTTTTTCCTTTCATTCTGTTACTGATATCTCATTTTCCTTTGGCAATAGTAAACTCATTTGAGGAAATATGATATGAACAATGAATGAAAATTATAATTAGTTACAAAATGCTAAACCAGCTCTCAGGAAGACAAGAAACTATGAGGAAAGACAGTCTAGGAATGAATACCCAAAGTAATTTTCCAGGTTCCCAAACCACAGAAATCAGGCTAAGTGGGCTACCAAGGAAAGGACCTGTATACATTGGGAAAAGAAGAGACTGTGGCTCATATCCTGCCAAACACCAAGTGGGGTTAGGCGTCACAGCTCATCTGGAACAATGAATAACACTGGTTCCAGACAACCAAACCATTAGTTGGAGCTGAAAACTCCCAGTTGAAAAGGAATACGATTTTGATTCAGATTCAGACGTATTAATTTTGTGAATTTCAGAATGCTAATTACTAATTGCTAATACTGTTGCCCTTAATTACACAGATTGTTAAGGAGTAGAGATTAGAAACAAATGGAAGACTTTTCCTGGCCATCTAACACACACAATGCTGCCACATTATTATGGTCTTGAAAAGACCTATACTTTCATTACTACAGCTAGCTACTGCTTGCTTCCATAGGGTATTTTATAGAAATATAATAGTATCTGTTGGCAGTAGGTGCCTGTGCAGCAATAGAACAAAGATGAGAAACAGACACTGCTAGCTAGCTGCTGTAAATATAAATTCTAAATAAAAAGAAATTCAAGTGGGAATGTAATTCAATTACGTATATTATTAAATGACATGAATGAATCTATTCTTCTAATTATGTTCAGGCTCATACAGATGAAAGGATAACAGCAGGGATGATCGTGAATGAAGAAAACTGATTTCACACTAGACTGGGGGAAAATTCTGAGAAGGAATCATGAAGAAGGTCTTGACATGTCTTTATAGATGAGAAGACAAGAGTTTTACCTGCAATACTAAAAAACAAGGGTTCTTTGAGCAGATTACCTGGTTTTGCCCTCTGTAGTTTAAACTCTTGTAACTGTTATAACTGCTGTTATAAAATGATGTCTCCTTTCTCACACGAGATCTGCTGTCCCTTTACATTCTCCATAAAAAATGTTTAATTATTAAATTTCCAGAAAGATGACATTTTAATTAACGTTGAAAATCTCAGGATTGGGTTTTCCAGAAAAGTTTTAATTTTCTTTGTGATAGGCTTTACGAAAAATTTGCAGTTAGCATAAGAAATTAATAAAACCAGCTGGAATGAAGGAGGGCAATATAAACATGATATCTGAGATTTGGGTTTTGGGGTTTTTTTGTTTAGTTGGTTTGGTTTTGTGTTTTGTTTCGGTTTTTTTTCTCCCATAGGCACAAAACAGAGCATCTTAAATGCAACAGAGACATTTCTGGACAAATACTAGAGGTAAAGCCTCCTGGCATGTCACCTTTATCACATAAATCATGGGCAACTGCCTGAGCCTTCAGTGTCCTTCGCAGTCAGGTTTGATCCTACTTTTCATCTTCAGCAGTAAGATGGTGACTTCTGTCTCCAGTCGAACGATGAGGCCTTCCCCACTATTTAGTCTTTTTGGACACACACATTTGCGCTTTCTCTTTCACACACGCTATGGTGAAGAAGAAATTCACATTCCTTGCTTTTCAGTATCTCAGTGGAGTGCTTTTGTGCTAGAATGAAGGTTTTCTCCTGACCATGTCCTTTGTATGTTCTTTGCATCTTTTCTGGGTGTAGGCAAAGTGCCCAGCACATCAGGAGCCTGTGCATGAAAACGTCACTTTGTGCTTCAGATTTTGGTTTCATGGTCCCTTTGACAGCACAAGTTCAAGAGGCTTATGCTGCCTGAAGCACCACAGCTATATTGTTCTGGTACTGAAAGTTTTTTTTGCTTACAGACAGCTCAGCCGTCAGTGCAGGCATGTTTTTGGATAGCAGGGTGGACATACTTCAAGACAAACTATTATATACAGTAATAACTGAATGCATCAGCTGTAAAAGTCTTGTTGCTTTAGAAGGCCACAGTAGCTTTTATTGATGATATTTTGTCTCAGGGATGATCATGTGAAAAAAAAAAATCTCCAACTATCAAAAACAAAGAAAGGAACTGGAAACCACAGGAGGAAGTTATGCTTGTACTAGTTTTCACAGAGACCAGAGGACACTGCCTAAACCCCTAAAGATCTGTTTTAATTATTTTTGTATTTCTAGCAGTTTCCCTTTTCTAAAATTGCTGTTACTACAAAGACATCTGTTATGTAGCTACAATATGCTGTTTTCCAATGATCTGGAAGCCCCTGAGCTTAAAGTTACTGACTTAAAGGCAATGACACCAGTTCATGAAATGGAGATATGAATTAGCTGCAGACAGATATTGATGAGTAGATATGTATATGGCTGTAGAAAACCCAGAGATTATTTTCTCAGTGAATTCTTTTTAGATAGCATAAATCTATTTTCATCCTTTAATGTTGTACTCACTTAAGTACATGCACAGTGATGACTTCTGCATTATCATGAGATATTCCTTGGCTATCTTGGGAGCTGGAAGTACTGCTGAGTGAACCCTTTCAAATTCCTCAACAGCTTACTCAAGCTGTTTGAGAATGAAAACAAGTGTGCTTTCTGTATTGCTAAAATACTGTCATGTTGCCCTACATTCAACCTAACTTTGGCATTTCCTGACATTCAGAGCCAAAATCTGTTCGTATAATTCAACTGGATTCAGTGGGATCGTGTCAGCAGAAAATATGGTCCTCAGTGTTACACACTGCAACTTCCACCTTGTTTTAAAATACCCTGTTACATTTAACTACTTAGACACTTTAAAGGCAAGAAAGGGAGGAAAACTCATCAACACTGCATGCCTGAAGGAGTTTGTGACTTCTACTCACAATTTGGATTCTCCAAAATTTTCAGAGGAGTTTACCATGCTAGCAGTTCAGTGTATACAGTATACTGGGTTATCTTTGCTACAACATGACTTTAATCACTCTTTTAATTGGGTTTATCTCCCTTGCTACAACATACTCTCAAAACTCTTTGTCCTTTGTGTTTTACTTCCTCAGAGTTTACCTTTCTATATCAACAAACTCTTTATTCATGTAGAAAAAATAATCAAAGTTACAATCTCAACTTTAACCTAATTTGAGGTTTTCTTGCTTTTTCTTGGTCCAAAAAATGTCAAAACTTTTTTTTTTTCTTCCTTCTTTCTCAACTCCCCCTTCCCCTGGACTAAAACCTGATTTAGAGAAGTCATAAAAGAAAGTCTCTGAATTCTTACTGCTTTCTTGAGGCAACATGTTTTCTAAGCTGAAGTGTTCTATAAGATCAGAAAATTTTTCCAAGCCTTTTGATTAAAATGACATTCATCACTTAGGGTGCTATAGCACATGCCAAGGTGAAGAGCAGGTAAGCTGATTGCTGTAACTACACAGTCCACAAAATAAAAATTGGACAATTTGCTGTAATTTAGAAAAGTGAATGTGATGCACAAAATTATATATTTTATTTGAAGGCCAGATTGCATGACTCTAATCAGGATTTAAAATCTGAATGAGAAGAAATTTTACCATAATTATTTTCCCATAAGAGAACAAGAGGTTGTACAAGTATCTAATATAGCTCTTTGAAGGTTTTGAGAAATTCCAAGTAAAGAGCTGCAGACTAGCAAGGGAAGGCTACTGCTACCATTTACCTCAGTCTTGTTAAAATAAGAATTGTTTTACAATTCACTGCATGCTTTTTGCATCAAAACCAAAAGAAGCCAAATGTTTCCATAAGAAAATGTTTTGGGTCCAATTCACCATCCGCATGTTTCTTTGGGTTTCAATGAAGTTGCACCATACATGAACGTTGTTCTTTTCAATTTCTACACACATCCTTTTATCGACCTGAATTTCAAGCTTTTAATTAAAACAAAAATTTTTACTGCTCTAGAACTTTTAGTTGGAGCCTAACGGGTCTCTGCACTTCTCAAACCAGAAAGACTTAATGCTGAACACTATGTACCACCTGATTCAAGACTGAGGTCAACCAGCTTCATTTATCTTTCTGGGCGCAGTCTTTCTTGAGCTACTGAATTAGCTGTACATGTCAGTGAGAGATGAGTCTTGACAAACCAACGCCCCTAGGCCTAGGTGACTTTACAAAGCATATATAAAAGGAGAGAGAAACGTGTATTGTGTGGAGCTCTCTGCTTTATCTGATCATGACTCTAGCAATGCTCTGAAATGAATCACAGAGAAGGGAAAGGGATTTTTCCTAGCTCCAACTGTCATTGTGATATTGGGCAACTCACTTACTTGTCTGTTTTCCTTTCTCTTCTGCTTTTTTTTTCTGACCTTCTCTATTTGATTAGAACACAATTTCCTATCTTTATAATTTCTTTTCTTGCTGCATGCAAAACATTTGTTCATTGAACTGGAAGACCAAGAGCACATAAAAACATTACCATTTGAGTCAGAGTCCAGGAACAACTCATTTAAAGAGGTGAGATCTTCAAGCAGTCCTTGGCCATTTCATGCATTGGGTTAGCCTGCAGCACACTGAGGCCTGACCTCAACTGGTACTCCTACAGCTATTTCTGTAAAATATAATCATGAATAACAAGTAAAATACAACAACAATTATGAAAAAGTCGACTTAGCAGGTGTCATCAAGGTCTTCTGTCTTTTTTTTTTTTTTTCCCTTCTACTTCCTACATTATCATAAACTGTTGAGCACTGGGACGTGTCAGCTGGTGCTGTTGTTTGTGTTTAGAGCCGTCCTTGTTAAAAGGAGTTATTTGAAGAAAGCTTTTTTTTTCCTTTGCTCTTTCATTAGAATCAGTCCTCAAAGCAGCATTGCTCTCTGATCTGAGGAAAACATGATAGACTTGAATGGTTTTTATGACCATTTATTTTGTTCCTGAACTGATACTTAGAGGAATATAAGTCAATCTCCCCCTACATGCACATGTGAGAGCCCATCTCCAAGTTCATACTTGGCTTATATGTAGTGTCTTCCATCACTGATCTTCTCCCTTGAAAAAGTTAACTACAAGCTCCTGATAGTCCTTGCCAGAGTTTTTAGTAAGATTAAATATCTGTAATAATTTACCTGGCAGAGAAGTCTAAATAGTCCAGAATCTCTCTCTTGTGGGAGACTTCAACCTACC
>NW_010224908.1:0-999 GCF_000690775.1 Eurypyga helias
GCACTCCAGGTGGGGTCTCCTGAGATCGGAGTAGAGGGGGTTCCTGCAGTGGCCTTGTTGAACCTCATGAGGTATACATAGGCCAAATTCTTGAGCTTGTCCAGATATGCAAGATATTTATATATATATAAAATTTCTGAAGCAATAAAAATCAGTAATCTTCACTGTGAATCCCCCCAGCCGCTCATTCACACACCTCTGGATAGCCAGCAACATCCTACTTGATAGGATCTTTTAACATGTTATCTCCAATTTGTATTGTATTAGACACCAAAGTTAGTGCTTAACATCTTTACATGGTCTGATGTTTTTTGCTAGAGATACGCTCACTGGTTATTAACTGGATAAAACCTGATATTAGCTTGGCTTTGTTTAATTTCTAATGTTATTTACTCTCCGAAAACAGGCTAACCTCAGTTAACATTGTGAATTGTTTGCCCTGTAATGACCAGATATTCCATTACATTATGTAAATTATTTGCATAGTGATTATGATTTAATGTTATTGGTAATTAGAATTATTTGCCTGCTGGTAATGCTGTATAAATGATCTGTCATTAATCACAGGGCACACCTTACCAAGAGCTCTAACGAGGAAAGCTGCAGCTTAATGTCACTAAACTATTGGTCTCTTCTGGGCCATTGTTTTCCTGTGTTACGTATTTATTGATCATTCATTGATCATTAACACGAAGACCTGGGGCTTTGTAAATATGTCTTTATTATTTCATGTAAGATATCATCAGACTTTGAGTCACAACCAAAATGTGCATCTTCTTAAAATTTGCTCATCAGATTTTTACACTTGCAGTTTTAAACCACATTAGAAATTCCTCCTCTTGAAGAAAGAAGATCCATAGTCCAAACCCCTCACATTAGTATCTGCAGTCTGAAGGGTACATCTTTGCCAAAGGGAAGGTACAAAAAGCAAAGGCCAGTGGGATCCCAGCCATCATGAATTCAGGAAAAGAAACTTCCAAGGTGAATCCTCTCTTTCCC